>NW_010110354.1:0-51374 GCF_000699245.1 Pterocles gutturalis | reverse complement strand
TCTTTCCCTCTTAAGCACGTGTAGTAGCATGCATTTGAGGTAGTGCATTTTGCAAACCACTTTCCTTCCACCTCCACTAAGAAGCGTGCCCAGTAAAAACACTGAGTTCAAACCAAGTATGGCAGTAATAGGGGACACGTTTCACAGAGAAGCTAAACTGTATTCTTGACTTTCAAATAAAAAGCACACAGAACCATAATAAAAGCCATGCTCAAATGTAATGATAAATACTTCTAAAAATTCCCTATCACATCTAAGAGTTAATTTTAGAAAAGCAAAAGATAAAAATCACACAGATTAGCATAATAATGGTTCCTAATCTGTATCTACAAATCTCATAAATCTGTTAATGGGTAATATTAAGTACATAACTGATGTTAATATAATGTGAAAAATATTAAATGCTAAAATCTGTAGTCTAAACCTGGGAATGTGAGTGCAATACATTAAAAGGGAAAACATTGTGAATTTCAATGGATTAAAGCATTAAGAATCTGCAGTGTGACTGCCAGGAAGACAAAAAATGAGAAGTCTCACACATACAAAGCAATCAGTGTCTTTAGGTCCGGAACAGCCTCCAGCGCATTCCCGGTGGCAGCAGTCGCTGACATAGGGCCCGTAGCACCGTCCATCACATTGTTCTGCACACACTGTCTTCGTTACTAGGAGGAGGCAGGAAAAATTATCATGTCAGAATCAGAACTAAGGAGAGCTCTTCAACTGCACACTGAGGAAAACAACAAACCAAACAGCATACCGAAAAAAACTCACAAGTTTTAAGGTATTTGCTTCAATGGTACCGGCCACTCATATCCTCCACAATACCTTGACAATATCCTCTTTAGAACACATGTTGCTCAAGGACTGCGGAGGAAGAATTTTTAAAGTGTTTGCTCTTACTCTTACAAATTCAGGTGGAATATTGTTTTCAAATTATTAGTTTTTGTAAACAGTTGATGAAAGGATATGGAAAAAAACACAACCCACAAAATAACAGAAGAGCTCACCAGTTCTGTGCGAGTTCTCACCCACAAAGAGTAGCAACACTGAGCAAATGAGTGAAATTCAGAATGAGGCCAGCAATCTCAGAGGCCAGCAGTCTCAGAGCCAAATGCTGTTCTTGATAGCAACCAATCTGACAAATAGGCAATGAGATAACAGAACAGAATACAACCTGCAGATTGCAACACATTTGGAAACATCACCTACCTTTCGTAAATAACACAATCCAGCCTTCTTCACAGGGAAACGACTATATTCTGCCAACTGGAAAGCACACTGATTTACATAGTAACACACTACTATACCTCAGGGCTTATTCTGGTGCAAAGAATGGTCAACAAGTGGGGCATCTTCATCCCCTTACTTGTCTGTATTTTTATTATATGGAAAAATAAATTAGTAGTATCTGTAGGACTATACCAACCACTGCCTGCAGAACGCCAGGAAGCTGTGGTGTCAGCTGTCTTCTAACAAAAGCAGGGATGCTACGCTTCTTTAATTAACTGGTATAATATATTTTGTTTAAAGCATTTAATTACTTCTCTATGGAAAAAATTTCAAAAGCCAGAGAATGTGAAATTTCTTCGAACTTTCTGCTCGATTCTACTATTTAATGTATCGGTAACTCCTTTAGAAATACATTCCAATCCAAATTCCCTTCACTGCTTGCTGGAAATACTCAAGGTAATACTAAAGCTTCTTGATATACACAATATTTATTTAGGACATAAAAACGTAAAAAACCAAAGAAAAGTCATCCCTTATAATCTGTGGAATAGAGTGATGCACTTTTAGTGTAATTCCATCTTGCTGCTATCAGAGGCAAACCCCCAGAGAGAAAACTTTTGTGCTTTATGCAATCTGATTTAAGAAATAAGGGAAATTTTTGTAAATGCACTTGCTGTCAACACTGCCAGAGGAACAGATTAGAAGGATTTGTTTATTTACATAACAGTATTGATAAACATTCAGATAGATAAAACAGTGACATATGTTAAGGAAAACACATGTCACAGCACACCGCCACCACCACAGCATTAGCTGCTAAGGGTGGTCTCATCTCATGAAAATGAACAAAGACCTCATTTAGTCAGTGACTGCATCCTGTTTTCTGCTAGATCAGAATTGGCCCATAGCGCCCTGATCAGTGCTGGATCAGGCACTATCTGCCTTGACCTCAAAGGGAGGCAAGGCCCAGATTTATACTGACTTGACGGAGAACCCCATTTGCCAGAGGCTCCCCCTCTGCCATCGGCGGAGAGATACAGAAGTGGAGGACGTTCACTTCATCTGTCCCACGACCCAACACTTCTGCATTTATCTGTGCCACTCCTCAAACAAGGAGCTGGCCCCCGAGCCAAGGGGGCACCATCCAAACACCCTGCCTCCCTTTTACACAGCGACCGCTCACAACCACGCATACCTCATTTTTTAAAATGGCTGCTCCTCTGCCACCACTTTCTGCCCCTCTGGCTGGCGTTACCGCTGGCAGCGGTGGGGCAGGCTCTGAGGACATGCACAGCACCACTCCTCGTGGCAGCACCACTAAAATGGCCGCCGCTCCTGTGGAGCATGCTCCATGCGCCCCTCCCGCCCAGCACGCTCAGGGCCCGGTTCTGGGAGGCTCCCAGGCAGCAGGCCCAGCGGCCGGGCTCCCCTCGCCAGCACCACCGCCTCTGTCACAGCCTAAAACATTACACTGCACCACCAGCATACTTCCTTTTTTTCTTTCCTGATTTTGTTTTCAATTGTACTACTGGCAGAGAGCCAAGGAGGCAAATTTCAGATGGGTACAATCAACACAACAAGGAGAGAGAAGATAGCATGCTGTGGCCACTCACCGACAGGATGCTCTTAAAAAGCATTACTTGCTGTTGTTCCACAGCAATTTAACATTTTGCTTAAACCTGGGAAGTTCTGGTGTAAACCACCTCTGTGCAGACAATTAGCATGAGCCACCTAATTAGCTCAATTATCATTTATTTACCTCAGTGCCAGCTGCTCTTGGGAGCAGGTCAAGATGTCCACCCTCGCTAGACAACCATTGCTTCCCCATGGAGGAGGCTTCCTGGCAGAGTTTTAACAGGGCAAAGAGGCCAAGGCCCAGCAGTACATCCCACACCATTGTCTGCGAGAGGTACGGGGAATCCTCCGCCGCTGCCTCCCCCAAAACAAGCCCTGAGGAGGTGACTCCCATGCCTCTCCTGTGCCTGCTGCCAGTGCCCACAAACCACGCTGACCACCCTGGGCAGAGTTAGGAAACACATGGCCTTCTTGTCAACTGACAAGCTATTACTTTTAGGGAGCCAGGATCTGTATTTGTAGGATTACACACTTCTTTCAAGCTGAGCTGCAGATAATAGCGCTTACCCAGGCCGTGCAGTTTAAACAGCAGGGGGAACAAGCTCCGACAACAGCAACGGATTTAAGCTATTTACTGACATCCTTGCAGCAGTTTTAACACTATTAGGCTAGGACAAATTCATCTACATCATTCACCCTCTTCTAGAGCCCCACAGTAAGACTTGCACAATGTACAAAATTATTTCCCTAACTTTTATTTTATAATAACAATTTTAAAAAGCAAGAGCAACCCCTGCACCAGGTCTGGCCAGAAGGGATACAACCCCCTTTTCAGCAAAATACTTAAACAGAATGCCTAAAAAAAGCATCCTCAGCTTATGATTAGGCACCGGCTTAATGAGGGCCTCGACCATGCTGTTCAGGATAGGGATCATTTTGAGTTTTCCTGAAGACTAGAAAGTTATAAAGTGGTTTGCAAAATTCACAATTACAGCAAAGGTTTGTCTCTGTTCTTCCCTAATCATTTATTTTACTAGGAAAGCAAACAATGCCAACAGAAATGCCAACATTTCATTCTAGGAAAAGGCCACAACATACCATATTCACCTTCTGCTTCATTGCACACTGTATTTGCATTTTAACTGCTATTGAGGGTCCAGCTCTGAGGAGGACCTGTCAGATATCTTCAGCAGCACCACACACCGAGACAGAAAAGAGCGTAGAGGGCTCTGAATGTTTTTAAGAACTCATATTCAAGATGGTTTGCAATGAAAAGTTTTCCCCAAAGCAAAAGAAAAACACATGGCAATACTATATATTGTTTGAAGTCCTGAAACAATCAGGCTGTTCAGATTCCAACAAACATAACTCATTAGTTCAGCTTCCTGCAGTCATTCTCAGGTAGCCCTATGGAAAATGTACATAGCTGTACTGCTTTAAAAAAAAGACAAGATTTTTCCCCAGAAACTTTCTGCCAAAAGTAATCAATCGATTTTATAGCTGTGACTCAAGACCTATCCGAAAGATTGAAATGTAAAGGTAAATATTACCCAAAATATCAAACTGTATGTTCAGGATGATGAATATTGGTGGGTGGCTCCTAGAGGGGACACGTGGCTTGAGATGGTGCCAAGAGCAGGGGCAGATGGTGGGAAACTGGGCAGCAGCTGCAAACAGGCAGCACTGACACAGAGAAACCCTGCTGCGAGCTGAGACAGAAGAGTGGAGCAATACCAACCTCCTCCTGCTCCCTAGCGTGCAGACTGTTCACCGGGGAGCTGGTGGGCAAGGGGGATCAGGAGCCCTCACATCCTTCTTGCAGCCCAGACACACACACAAGATCCAGCAGTTCTGGGCAGGGACCCCAGAGGAATTTTAGGGGCTAGATACTTGTTTCTTCACCCAACATAACTGTGAAGAGACCCTTCACTAATCACAGCCGAGGGTCCAAGTTTTGAACTAGACTTTTGAGAGTAAGTCAGAATAACTACCCGACCTGACACCTACTGACCCTTTTGGGGGGTTCCAAGAAATCTGAGGGTTCAGCTCCACAGAACTGTTACAGTTGGGGCCGGGATACCAAAGGACAGTGGCAAACACCAAGGTCTTAAAAAAACGTGCCATGCGTTGGGATGGGTTTCTAGGGGAGTGCAGAAACTGACTGTCAAACTCTACGAGTATTTCACCGCGATATAGCAATAAGCTGTTTTGGGGACAAGGTGGAATGGGCACTTCATATATGTGTGCAATTAATCAGTCTCTCTCATTGTTTCCCTTAATCTTTAATTATGTCAAGGCACTACAAATCTATGAAGGAAAAAATGAGAAGTAACTGAAATCAATTAAAAACTCTTACGAACATGCAAAGCTATTAGAGAAATACAAGGATTTTAATTAAAGATGCTGGCTCCAAGCAAAAATGCTGGGTTACCCTGATTGATCTAAGGTGCTGGTTCAGCTCTTTCCGTCTCCCCCACCAGGCTCATGCTTGCCTTCTGCTGCTCTAATTGGGTACTTACTGCATCGGCACCTTCTTTTCCTCAGCAACATCAGCTGCACAAAGACCGTATAAATACAATTATGCTCAGGCCAAACTCGTATATACATACACAGTCATGGAGCATTTTACATTTGCTGAATGTTTATGTTTCATGTTTGATTTAAAGGCTATTTGCCCTTTTTTGCATTCTCTTATGTTGGTCTATATTTTAATTCAGATTTTTCTCTTTTGTTACAGTTACATTCCTCTAGAACAATGTGCATAATCTGACATTTTAATTAAATAATGTATTCAATTTGTTAAAGTTTCAATTTCTTTTCATACGAAAAGTAAAAAAAAACCCCAAACTCTTAACCGACTTCAACAGCAAAAACAGTAACAACCTAACCATACATTTTCAAATTTGCTTAGTAACTTCCAAAAGCCTTTATTCTTGTTGGGTTTTTTTAAGTGGTTTACATTCTATTTAGTGGGTGCCCACTACTCTTTGAAAAATAGATTATTTTAAAATATATTTCTACATCAGCCTTTCCTGTCACTGAAACAAAGAATACCGCCTTTTAAATGTACACTATTTACTAATATTTTAATTATGAAAGAAAAAATTATCATTAACTGTACAGAACAGTACCCTGAAATTACATCTTCTCTACCTCCTAATAGAACAGCTTATTTTAAATTTCCTATTAGTTGCCTTTTTTAAGTATGTAGATTTTCTTTTCACATGTAGAGAGACATTAGGACAGTGTTAGATGCAGGTGGTGTTTCAGATACAGTTAGAAGTACAGAGAGATGTTGCTGGAAGGCAACATAAGAAGCAGCTAGGTAGACTATATTCATGCAAAAAAACAAAAGGATTTTGATTTTTTTCCATATGTAATTTAAAATGAAAGACACGGATTAAGATCTTTCATTTTTTATCCTTTCCCAGGAAAATAATTTAAATCTTATCTTAGGAGGGCAGGTCATTAGAATTTTTTGCTTCAGTGACTCAACAAAAAACACGGAATTATTAAAATGCAGACGTAGGTCTGTGTTGTTTCTAGGAACAAAACAGTTTGACACTGGGATGTAGTACTGCTGAAGTGTTTTCCTACATGCCTTTGAAAGACATGCATCCCCAAGGTGACTAGGTTAAGGTATATGCTATGTTTGTGATACCATTCATCCTATCTCCGGCTTGTATCTAGGAAAAACATGTATGAGCTTGAAAGCCAGGCATGTTTTTTAAAGTCAGAAATGAAGACAGCAAAAGCATAGCACCACCTGTATTTTTCTGTTTCAAGTCCCTACTCGTAGTCTTATTCTTCGCTTCAAATGTTTCCAGAAAAACATATTTTGAGAAAGTGTACTGAAGAAATGTCCATTGCCAGCCTAATATTCAGTCTTAAATCTTGCTGTTTACCCAAGGTGCAGCAAGGTCAGGGAGGCAAAGAGGAAGTACACAATACAAAATTAACTCCCGTCCCTGACAATCAGAAGCTGCAGAGTATGCTTGAAAGTAAAGGACCTTAGAGTAGCAATTTCAAATTAGAAATGTGTGATCTGTGTATCTCCCTGGAACTTAGATGGCATGTGTCTTTCCATAGTTTATTATTTTAAATCCACGGTTGTGCCTCAGCCTGTCCCCACTGTTGGGATTTGAGAGGGCAGTCATTGTGAAGAGAGAGATAGCTGTCACTCCTGGAGCAAACCTACCGTGCAGCTCTCCTAAGCTTCTCACTTCACAACCCTGCAGATAAGTTTTTCTCTCTCTGGTATTACTACATTAATCCACTAAATCAGTCCACTTACCTGAGAGCAGTGCTTTGGAGAGGTTAAGACCATGGGAGCTGATCCTGCCACAGACTTCTGCAGCCACACACAGTCCAGTTGGACTTTCCAACTTTAGGTAAGACTGGAGCCTCTGCTTGCTGGCGCAAAGGCCTGAGCCAGGATCATATCATCCTTATATAATACAACTGCCAAGGTTTTACAATATTTTTGGATATGCTAACCACATAAGGTCTGAATAAGCCTACTCAAGTTTGGATGAATTAATCAGGTTCTTACAGAGTTACTAGTTTTAATAGACAAACAGGCCTCCTGGTTAGGACAGAGCTTTCATTAATTCTAACCTAACCATGATATAAAATAATTTGCTCAGATAGGGTTTAAGCCCCTTTCCATTACCTACTTCAGCACATAACCTTGATGTAAGGAGGTTTTCTCAGCAGACTTTTCCATTGCTTTCATAAAGACTGCCGCCAAAGGAGGGAGATTGATTCAAAGAAGAGAGATTGATTCAAAGAAGAATCTGCTTAGCGTCACTGTGCCTGGTTCATTTTACAGTTATTCCTACAACCTGTCCTAAAGCGTTTTTAATCACACCTGCAGATAAAACTCAATATGAAACAGTAATATAAAAACATGTTAACTTTAGCAGAGCTGTAACTGTTACCAGCTTTGCCAGCAACATCAGCTGATGCTCCTGAACGAAAAGCAGTGCCGGGCAGGGCGGCAGAGCCTCTGCAGGCATGCAGCTGTGTCACCTTTGCTCCTTGCTTTGCAATGGAGAAGTCAGCTTGGATTTCCTGCTTGTGCTCACTTGTAAAACGTTCATGTCAAGCTGTCTGCCATTTCTAATTTCGTCTTATCTCTTGCTCCAAATAGTCAAAAAAAAAAAAAAAAAAAAAGGCATAGTTGCACTGTTCCTAATATTTCCAACAAAAAAGGCAGATGACATTGGGCTATCATAAATTCAGAGACTTAGTTGGTATGCTCGCTTGGTAGCGCTTAATTTGTCACAATCCCTTCCTTCCATCTACCAGTCAGCCAACGAAGCAAGCAGACGTTAGAGCAGTGCTCTCTTGGGGAGATACCAGCAACCATTTCATTTCCTAGGAAGAGTGACTCCAGTAAACGCAACCAATTTCCACCCTCCTAAATGTCAAAGAACAGAAATGTAAAGGATATCTCTATTTCTGCAAGGAGAAAAAAAAAAAAAAAAAAAAAAAAAAAAAGCCAAAAAAAAAACCTTGTAGGAAAAGACAGCTCTCAATTTTCTCCTCTTTTATATTTGCTAATATTGTGACTGCACTTCTAGCTCTTTAGTGCCTATGTTAAGGAGTGAAATCACACAAGAAAGAAACTCTCTCCATACAGTTCTTTTTTATTCATTTTAATGCTCTCCAAATTCAAGAGGACAGACAGACACTGTGAACAACCCTTCACTTAGTACTTTCTTCACAAAAAACCTATTATTCTCCTTTCAGTACAACTCAAATACATACTGAGTTATTATAAAGAGAACAATTCCGTGAGATAACTAATATTCCCAGGCTCCCACTGAAATTAGCGGAGTATTTTGGCATTAGGAACTTTGCAGCATCAGACCGTCATTAAAGATCTCAAAATCTGCCTTGTAGCTTTTTTTTTCTGTTCCTACAGTATTCAGTTCAGCGTATTCCAAAATAACCATCAATATTCTCAGGAGCCATGCTCCATGTTGTCACCAAGAAGTAAAAAGAAAATTCAGGTTAGCTTAAGCGTTTTTAGAAAGCACAAGGGAGGAAAGAAAAACATAAATTCACATGGGTGGAATAAATGCAGATCATCAGTTGCTAAAAACATATGGAAAAAAACCTTGAAATATTTTAGATTTATACTAAAACCAGAATTTATAGTATCCCTTCACAACGTAAAAAAAAAAAAAGAGGATCCCTGTAGCATTTTTTCAGTCCCTTGTTTCTCCGAGTCTTGCATACTTACAGGTCTGGCAGTGATTCTCTGTGGGTCCCCAGCACCGGCCTGTGCAGGACTTGTGGCATCGACCACCTGCAGGACAGACAGAAAGTCAGAGAGATTAGAAATGCGGGTTCCTTTCATTTCTTCAACATCCAGCAACTGCTGAAGTGGAGGGTCCATCTTGTCTTTGGAGGCTTTTTATGCTTTACCAAGGTTGAAACAGTGCCAGTAAAAAAGGCCCAGACAAACAAGCAGAACTGGTGTCGAACATATATGAAATATGGCTACTTATCCAAGGGCTCTGTACCCTAAATACCTCTCTGCTATGTATAATGACTATAGCATTTCAAAAACAAAACATGGTGAACAAGTCTGGAGAACTGAGGAACAATTTCTTCACCCAGTGCTATTACCATTGCTCTCTACGTACTGTGTAAGACCCACTCATTCCTCCACAAGAGAGGAGATGGCTGTGCTGGAGAGGGTATCTATCTCATGTTCAATTTCATCTGAACAACGGGGCAATACACTTGGTGCCTCAGAGTAAAAGCCACCCCTCACCTCCAAAAGTTTGCACAGTCTTCATGTCCAATATCACAGTAAAGGAAATGTGCCCTGTGCAGCCACTTAACCCCAGTGACAGCTAAGCTCACCCAGCAGTCCCAGCTGCGAGCAAATGGAGACCTCATTCCGCAGCTCCCATCCAGACACGGCCAGAGCTCAAACTCCTGCTCTTGGTGCTTCCCCCTCCTGAATGCTGAACGCTCCCAGAGCGCACACGGAGAGCCCTGTGCGCCAGCTGTGAAACCCAGGGGCGGCAGTGCCTGAGGTGCAGGCAGCCAAGCCCTTTGCACTGAGCCAGACCTGAAGGGATGAGCCCTGAAACCCAACAATAGCATTGCTGAAGACTACCCACAGTCCTTATTGCTGCTCTTTTGACCACAGGAACCTAACCTCATTTTTGATTAAACTTTTATTCATCACGGAATACTGCTGAGATTCTATTAAGCAAATTTCCCCTTTGAACCTGCTCCAGAAGCTTACCTTTCCATCCTGTATTAACAGCAGCTGCTGTTAACACTGCTCCATTACACTACATCAAATATTTCCCACATGCCCTGATGGGAGACAGCGTTGGAGAAAATGCAAAATGTCTCTCAGCCAAGGCTGGATCACCCCAAAATAAAACACTGCTCCTCTGCTAGCAGTGTGCTTACACCCATGAGACGTTACACAGCTGAGCAAACCCACTGTGATAGCTGTGTACAGCTAGACTTTGTCACTACTTTTTCAAAGCTAGCACTCTTCCCTCAGCACTCGCGCAGCATTCCTGGTGCTACTGATGATGCTGCATGGTAATTACCACCCTGTATGCCAACCACCTTGTTAAAACTACCAGCTCCTTGCAGCATTCACGTTCATCTAAAGCACTTTTACTCAGGAGCGTTGTTGCTAACATCATCAGCACTTATTTGCTGTCCCATTCTGCCATCTGTTTGTTTAGATCACCAGTGTACTATAACCACATAATGCAACCTCCTTCTGGCTGACAGGGAGAGGACTCCATCTGGCATGAATAATGCAACTTTAATCAGTAATAACGATTATTATGATTATTAAGAGACTAGTGGAGCCCTGCGTAGAAAGCAAATACATCCATACTGATTTATAAGAATGGCAGTTTAAAAAGAAGGTGAGGTAAACAGCAAATTAAAGGAAGAATTTTAACAGAGAAGACTCAATAAGATACAGTTTGTTTGTTGTCTTTGGTGCTCACCCAACTGAATAAAAATCACTGTCAGGAAGTGGGCTTTATAAACTGGCAATCCCTGACCAACAGAAGTGGGAAGAAAGGGTAGGGTCCCAGATGCATGGTTAAATAACCTTTCCACCACTTGCTTTCCTTGATCCTCACCTGAGCTAGGGCATCCCTGCTGGGGGCAGCTAGGGAGGAACCACAGCCTGTGGACAACAGAGCCTCCTCTTGCAAGACTCTATTTTATACCCAGTCTTGCAGTCAGATCTCATTCCTGTCAAGCTTAAGGGGTCTGGAGGTGAGGGAGAAAGCCAGAAGTCTTGCAACTGGATACAGCATAAAGCACTGCACAGATCACTTGCGGGAGAAAGCCAGAAGTCTTGCAACTGGATGCAGCATAAAGCACTGCACATATCACTTGTAACCATATACTCCTGAGGCAGAACAATGCACCAGCTTGGCTGTTTCTTCCTCTTTCTGTCCTTGGATTCTATCCCCTTCCAAAACATACTGTATGCACCAGGCTTTCCACCACAATACGTGCAGCGAGATAACACAGAAGAAATTTCAAGCATCCTTCCAAGTGACCTTTAACTAGAGAATCCACCCACATTTCTGCAAAAGCTATACTCCAAATAAAAATCTTCATACGTGAACCTCCTAATTGCAGAGCCAATTCTCAGTATGCAACTAAAAATGTACTCAGCCAACTCTGCTCCTCCTGGAAATGAAAGTGATCCAGCATCTTCAAAAATCATTTAAACTTCTATGCCTGCTTCCTGGTACACGACTTTGTTTGGCAGTGTCAGATGATAATTTGCATTTAAATAGAGATATTTAACAACATAGCAAGAAAAGGCTGCCAGTTCTCTTTTTTCCTCTTTGGGAACTCAAAGTATCTGCTTCATTGTTTTCACTTTTCTCAGCTGCCCAGACACAACAAGAAGCTGAGGTTGTAGGCAGCACACCTCTGAATTGCATTGTTACGTGTCCTTTTGAAGGTCAAATATACAGAGAATCAAAAACAAAAAAACCCCCAATGTCCTCCAAATACTGTGTCTATATTGGTTTGTTTGTTTAAAAAGAAAAATAACTTTCTTTGCTCTCAGTATGAGCCGGTCCAGATTCTGCCCTCACATCATTCAGTATTTCACCTGTTTTTCCCCACTGTAATAAGGACAGATTGCTACCCATTAAAGATCAGCTCTGTAAATCTAACACAGAAACAGTCCCATGGAAGTCAACATAAGCAGCCAGGAATGTAAGGAGCATTTGTGTGAGAAACAGGTCACACGATTAGGTCTGTATGTCAGGCTTAAACGAGAATAAATCTATTGGCCCTAAGACTGATGAGGTCCTTGAAATAATTATACTACTTGTCACAGATCTTTCCGCATACATTTTCTAGGATTTTTAGATTGCAGTGAGCTAACAGATTTGAGAAAAATTTATCAAACAAGTCTCAGCAATTCTGTTCTCCTTTGTGTTTCTAAAATATCCTAAAACCCTCCAACGTACAGCAGTAAGGGCTAAAATAAATAACTAAAGAATAAATGGTAAACCATGAAATTGCAGAAGTGTTCTTCCTTTTGTTTTGATGCAGAGAGTAAAGAGGTAGAACTCCTTCCTACTATTTTCCCCCACTGGTCCTTGACATCAAAAGATGCTGTGTCGTAAAGTCCTGGTGACAATTGGTGGAACCTAGGAATACCCAGCCTCAGTGAAACAGCCCATCTGTAACAACTCCTCATACATGTACTTATTAAAATCAAACAGTGATTCAAGAACTAGACAGAATTTGGCCAAAAAAAAGATTTCTGAAGGGCTCTACTTTGTAAGAAGCACTGCCTTGCCCATTCACTTAATTCCTGCACATTAGTGAAGACACATAAGAAAGAAGGGGTTTTTTCTGGTTTTTTTGGTTAAGTGAAATATGGCAAGCAAGAACCTGGAAAAGTCTTCTGCCCTGTTATAGACGTGACACTAGACTACATTTCTGCTCCTGAACAGTAGTGTTGTTTTGCATACATAATGACATTTTATTCATTACATTGCAGAAAAGGAGGGAAGGAGTTAAAAGGAGGCTTTACATAATTTTTATAGGGGTTGTTATGAAATCTAAGTTTAGAAAGGGCAGATTCCCACTGGAACATGAGAATTAATTTTGCTTTGGCAAATTCAACGCAGAAAACCAGTGGCTCGTCTGCTGGGCTCATCTTCCCTTAGCTAATACCACCACAATAGACCTTCATTACGGACTCTGGTGCAGAGTATCATTGTTGTAACTTCCAGGACAGAGTTCTATTTGCAGGAGATGCTTCTGCACTCCCAGACGGGGACAGTCACCAGCAGAAAACGTTTGCTCATAAGCTTTGGAAAGACCAAGGTTACTTCATCCTTGTGCTTTCCTGAGAATTGAGAAGGGCTTTCCTTTGGCTCCAGACTGACTATTATTTCAGGAACAGTGAAACTGCAAAGGATTAAGTTACTGACAGGGCAAGAAAAATGAAGTCCTCCTCTTAGCTCTAAGCTCAGGGAAGTACAGAGAAGAAACACTGCTTCTTCCCCATCAGCTATGCCAGCTGCCGCAAGCAGATCTCTCCCAGTAGGAGAAGGAAAGCAGAAATAAGGGGAGAAATGGTCTCACTTTGCACAAAGCTGGCATTTACAGATGGCTTCTATCAAGTTAACAAATCATTAATAAATGTTAGTGTATCTGCAACACCCTGATACTGAAATGTGAATAAACACAGTCAAAATGAAGTGGCTTTGATGGTTACAAGCCATGGTTATAAGCATTACCTGTCTACAATAATTGATTAACTATCGGATCATCTATAAATAATTTATTAGCTTCTATAAGCTACTTACAGGTTCATCTTTCACCTAAAAAATTCACTCCTGCAAAATTCTAGAAATGCCACGTAGATGTTTCCAGACATAACTAGCCCTAAGGTCCAAGAAGTTCCAGGTATATTCTGCAGTAAGAGCCCCAGTCTCTTCTTTCCATTGCTTAGATAGGACAGAAAGTTTAAATACGCTTGAGCGTTGTTTATCTAGGCAGCTAAAACTCCTTAGATTTATGTATGAAGAGATAACAAAATCAAAACATAATTCAAACACTGCAGCACAGCATTAATGGGGATTGAAGATACTACTGTTGTGATGAATTGTTCTGCTTCTATCAGGCTGTAATGCTTTCCATGCCCTTGTCTGACTATTCCTATTGTCACACATTCATTCATTCACATTTCTTTGTTAAGTAAAAATCATTTTGCATTTTCTACCAGCTCTATGCCATTAGGGGATACAGTAATTCAAGAGTTAATTCCTGCACTGCTGTCAAAGTATGCTGCTTTCACTGATGTCAGATGAGTTCACTTCAAGATGTATCACCAAATAGTTTTCCACCATGGGATTAGTCCTATGAATTCAGGTGTTTCTTTAACAAGCTGTACCTGCACTGATATTGTTACTTTTACTGTGGTAAACAGCAGCACTTCAGCCCACCTGTCTCATACCTGCACTGCTGCTTCTACCTCGAAGTCTCTGTGCTCAACTGAGGTACCCTGCACAAATATTAACAGGATCCCTTTACAGTGAAAACTTGCATAGTGTTCATCAATGATGAATACTTACACTGTGGAGCACCTTTTGTGGGTGCTACCACCACACATAGGTCAAAGTTTTCCAGTGCCCATCCCCTAACTACTGGGTGTGTGCATCTGGCATATGGGGACCACTGGGGCTCAACAGCAACGAAAGCAAACTCCCTCTAACGATCACGTCCAACAGGGACTTCCAACTCTGCTATTCAATGCCTCTATCTTCCCCCCATCTTCCTCAGTAGATAAGGAGATGCACACAAATGGGGAGAGACGCAGGCACAGACAGTTGAAAAGAAACTGGCATAGGAAATAGGTCTGGGAAATGAAAACAATCCAAGAGAAATACCCTGAAAGACAGGCATGGAGAGAGATACAGGGACAGTGTGAGGGAGAGGGAACAGAGACAAAACTGAACCAGCACTGAAGAAAACAAAAACAGAATACCAAAGGGGGATGCATTTTTTTTAGTAATGTGGGATGGAGACAACCCTCGTGCGTGCACAGGGACCAGGGATCTGGTGAGAACTGCAAAATTACAGAGTTATCGCTAGATACACTGGTGGCAGACAGTTTTGATTTTAAGAGAGATTGGCCACCAGAGGTAAAGGAATAAATGGAAAGTCAAGAAGAGCATGTCAGCAGCACCGAACAGGCTCAGGCCGGTGGATTCATATTTATCGCTGACAGCTCTGAGCTGATAGGAAGCTCACTGTAACGTTACTTCAGCTGCTACAGAAAAATGTCTTCAGGTCACAGTAATGACTACAGAAAGGGACCTGAGGGGGGTAATGAAGACACTGGTTATTTTTCTCTGCCTGGAACAGACAGCACTGGTAAGGCTGTATGACTCGATGTATTAATTGGGGGTTTAGTCATCCACACAAAATAAAAACCTTCACATATGACAATCTTAAAGTTTACACTGATTAAGCAATTAGGAGCTATTAATTATCACTGCTTATAGCTGTTAGCACAGAGCAATCTAAGTGAATTCCCCCCACTGTGGTGGTGAATTAGTTCCAATCAGCATCAAATGTCTTTCTGAACACATGCACAGGGATCCTGAGCAAACGGGAAGACACAGCCGGAAGGCTAAAAGGATAGGTCAAACCATACCTGCTGCGTGGCAGGCTCATCAAGAACAACAAGCCCTCAGGAATCTTTCCTTGTAATCATTATTGTTAACAAAATATATTCCCCTCCAGTAAGCCATAGTTAAGTGCCTATCCTCGCGTGCCTGCAGCAGGACCTCAGATCCTGACCAGCAGAGCAGCTTGGTCCCTGTCTAACAGGAGTTTGCACTGGGCTCAAAATAAACACCCTCCCTCATACGGCCCATCCTCAAAGCAACATCCATCAACAACCCCGGAGCCCTTCAAAACACAGGGGTAGCTCTTGCTTTCCCTTTCTTCTGTGTGGAAGGAGAAGGTGATGTTCCACCATCTGTAGATGGTGGGGTTATGCATCTCAACTAGGATGTGGGGTTATGGATCTCACTTTCTCCTTTGCTCACTGTGATGAAGACTCTTGCCTCCTAGCACAGCAACCCAAGAAACAGTCTACAGGCTGTTCCCTGGAAGGGGAGAGCACAGAGCAGGCACCCATCCCTCCTGACGACATGGGGAGCTCACCAGCCCCAAAGAGAGAGAGCTGGACAGCACACGACCATTCCTGGCTTCTTGCCCCACAGCTCACTGGTTATGATTACTGGGGAATAGGTACATCTAAGGATCAGACCACGCCCCCAGGACTATCTCTGTATCTTACCTGATGATTAGCAAATACTCAAAATTTGAACCGAAGGAGTAGAAAATGCCGTAACTCAGACCAGTCTGAGGCAGGTTCCACTGGGAGGTGGGAGACAGGAGGCTTGAATGCCTTCAGGCAAGGTAAGAAACTGAAGCCTGCTCTCCCACATCCTGAGGAAGCCCTAAGCCACTAACGGATTTCGTACCAGGGGAGCAAAGTCCTCCTTATTCAGGAAAACTGAGTGTAAACAGAAGACAGGTCTGTGAGGGGCAGGCAGCTAAGCACTGCAAATTCCCAGCAGACAGAGACCATGAAAAGCCAACGTGCCTTTATTTTGGTGTTTCCCCCGGTTTGCCCTGGCAGGTAATATTTTAATGGGCTCCCTCCTCTGCATGGCCGTGTCCTGAGGTACATTAATTTAATACCTAAGAAGCAGCCATTGCGATGCCTAACACTGTGACACCCGCCCATTAGCTCAGGTGTTTTTATTCCAGCTCACAGCAACAGCTGTTTCAGTTTGTGGTGCGACACACATGAAATTAAAAACCACAAACAAGCCAAGCAGCAGCGACTCCTACTGAACACAGCAATTGGATGTGTGCCCATATCAGTGCCTGTAATAAATCTTAAGCCAGATATCTGTCCTCAGATGCAGTAGCAGACTTACTGCCTGATGCATGAGAACTTAAGGATGCAGATACAGGTTTCTTTTTTGGACACTGTGTAACAGTGGGTGAGAAATCTCTGCACTGCTAGAGGAGATTTTCAAAGGAGGTGCTCAGCAAACTCAAGGACACACTGAAAAGTGCCAAAGCTGGTGGTGTTCTTGTGCTTGTTTAACTCTTCCACCCCTCAAACAGATCAAGCCAGTCTATACCACTTAAGTCAAAATAATGTCCTGTAATAACACTTCTGTAATGCTGCCAAAGTTTGAACAGAAGGGCATACAGTTTCCATTTTTTAAACAAAGTTATAAACTCAAAGAAAGAAAAAGCGATTTTGAAATTGAAGTGGCTGTTAAAATTAATTTTACTTTTTCTTGTCACCATGTAGTATTCCTAGAGTCTGTCTGGGTGCAGTTAGGTGTGCTAATGTTTTAACCAACTTTTAACTCAATTAGATGGAAAGACTAGAAAGGAACTCCTCATTGCCAGGAAATCTGGAGTCCAGTTTTAGACAAACTTTGGATAAGTATCATAATATGCTTATTCAAAAAGCATCTCTGGCTATTTGAAACAAAACTGATCATTACAAAACAATAATTGAAGCCCATTCAGTGTTTGCTATCCAGAAATATTAAATGGAAACAATCCTCCAAACAAATTTCAGACTGCAAGTGCCTGGGTAATCTTCAGCTATCGGAGATCTGCACAGAGGTAATGCTATGGACATTCTGTGACTACCATGTAGGTGTAATACCATGAATTCAGTATGAAGTTGTTTTCATTTGTAGCAATTTGTATAAAGCCACTTGAAAACCCTGGATTGAGTATCTTACTCTGCAAATATTCTAACATTTCCCCTATGCAAGAACACTTCACTGATGATGGCTTTTATGAGGTTTTGAAAGTAAATTACAAGTTCCTACAAGAGGACCAGAGAGATTTTGAGATGTGAAAGCTTTGAATACGAGCCCAAGGAGATATCAACGTGGAGATCCTACACACAGGGACAGAAAGCGTGAGGGACTGCAGGAGCATAAAATACACTTTTCTTTTTTGCCTTGCCACTTCCTACACCTGTTCCATTGCTTAGCAGACAGAAATTTCCCTTCTAGTCAAACAGCTTCATTTGAAGCCCCAGCACTGTCCTCTTCCCCGCAGGAGGTGTGAAGGGATCAGAGCGAAGCCCTCAAAACAGCCCTGAGTTTGAACAATAAGAGCTCAGGCTGCTTTTGTGTTTTATGTAAGCCACAGAACAGTCTGTCGGTAGAAGCCCATCACGATGCTGGCTGGCTAGGCCCAACACTGCACCCACCCACTGCCACCAAGTGCTACACCTACCCTTGCGCCCTGCGCAGCAGCACCCATCAAGCCCACTCTGAGCTGGTGGCTGGGACGTGCATCTTGCAGATTGAACAACAGACAGCTTCAAAAGGGTGGGAGGCACACAGCAGCTTCAAGAACGAGCAGATGCAATTAAGCGGCTGATTTTATAGCCTTTCTTTTCTTCCTCTTTCCTTAAGCAGCTCTTCAAAGGCAGCTAGCTAGAGCAGCTGGAGCTTGCTGCAAAAGACCAATTCCACCCACCCACCCACTCACTACAAATCTGCCAATTACCATTCAGTTAATCTATTTTAAATATTCTGAGTATTTGGGGCTTATTTCCTACTTTCAAGAACCACTAGTGTTTGTGATGAAGCAAGCTACTTACAATGGGAAGGGATGCTTTCATTTAAACGGAAAGTCTCTCCCTTGTGTGATATCCTGCTTGAACGCCAATCTGCTTACAAGCAGGTGGTGTACAGTAATAGATTACACACACACAGGTTGCCATTAAAAGATTTCAGCATTTACCAACAGTTGCCACGCACTGCTATGTGGAGCACTACTTAAATTCTGTAGCTACAGAACTAATGTCACTTTGTAGTATTTTAATACATCAGCACGGTAACGTGTTCCACTTGGTGGGTGACTTTCACCCTGTAACTGCTGTAAGAAAGAAGGAAGATACCCAGTAGAACATGTCAGCACTTTGGTAGGGAGGGGGGTGGTTTTGGGGTCAGTTATTTTTTATCTTTCTGAAAAATATATTTTTCACTGCAAAGTGATGTCCATGTCAGAGGTTCTTCAGAAGATGTCAATGCTGCCTTTCTCAGTGCCCTCCTTTCTGTCTCCACAGCTCATGAAGATCCCTGGCTTTGTAGCAGTTCCCTTGCTAGATCCATGATTAGGCTCTGGCAGTGTAAGATGTTCTGTCCCTCGCAGCATTATTTATTTGTATTAGCTAGGTATACTTGTGTTTGTCACTTACTTTTTATTCAGTGAACGCAACTGTTAGAGACATCGTATTTCTATTAAATGCCATGCCTGCCTGCCTGCCTTTCAAATCTGTTTCAAGGGCACTCACTGATTGACAAATCCCTTCTGAAAATGTTGGCTGAAGGTATTTATTAGGAAACTAAACTGATTCCCTTCATTCAAAACACACTATTCTGGGTCGAGGAAAAACATTACAGGCAACTTCAAGCAGTTCAGCTTGCCATGCTAACGCAAAACAAGTTAATTGTATCACCGGATTTCATGTATTCATCTTCAGTTACATACGCTTGGCAAAACTATTCTTTAAAATAAATTTTTTGTTACTGTATTTGTCTTTCAATTCCAGGTAAATAAATAAAATCTGTCCTGACTAGGGATTCCTTAATGGTAGGAAAAGCAACCTCCATACCCTGAACAAAAGGCAGTTGTGGCACTTTCTGGCTGTCTATACTCAGCTCTGATTTAAATTTTCTTTCAAACTGAGATATCCATGAAACTGCTGCTAAAATGTAATGCTGCAAGCCCTTGAAGTGTGTTCCACAGGGAAGGAGCTTTCACAAAATGGTTTAGTTATTTGTGGCTTTTTATCGAAAAGAACAGCTTCTCCTCCTGGCTTTGCCAGGGTGACACTGGTGGCAGGGAATGTATTCTGTACTGAGACCACCTGTCTGCGGAGGCCCCGTTCACTGATCTCCAAACATACATTTAAAATGTTAATTGAACTTCAAGTAATAACCTCAATGAAAGGTTATAATTTAACAAACTCTGCAATAACAAATGTCTTCAGTGCATACTTTCTGGAATGCCATTTTCTCTGTAGGTAGTTTCCAATTTAGATGTACACCAGAAATGATATACTAGCTACTCTGAAAGTTGGCTTTAAGCATGAATTAGTTATTTCCCTCTTTTCTTTTTGCCAGTGTACATAAATATACTGCTGTTACTCCGGGCTTCTGTAGAGCAAAATCCTGGTGCTTTGAAAAAGCATAAAATATCTTGCAGGAGTAACGGGACAAAACACCGTTAGCTCACCTGTGTCTTGGTACTGAGGGCTAGGGGTTTGATTTACATGTATTCATTATTTACACATACTCATTATTTACACATAATTGTCCCCTGGTCTAAAGGAAAGCTTTCCATGTATGTATATCTATGCTGCCTTCAGCTCTCCTGATTTTTTACTGGCATTTTTCCTACAGGAAAGGCCTCTATCCTCCCTCCCACTCCCATCCAAGACTCCCCACTTCACCATCGTGGCTTCCCGACAGCAGCAAGACTGGTCCTGCACAAGACCCTGTTTCGGATGGTCCAGTTGGACACACTGGTGTGCACATGTGTAGCATGTTATACTATTTAGTCACAGCGTAACTGAGAACTGGTGAAGGGTGGGACTTTTGGGGTAGAGATCAATGATCTGGGGAACCCTATTGTTCATAACGATCACATAGTTACTTCAGAATTAAATACCCAATGGTTTGACCTGAGAATAAATTTCCAGATAAGTCACTGTGTAAAAATGATCCTTTTCTAATACTGTGACTACTGGTACAAAAAATGAGTTACTGTGCTCTGTGAAGAATTACAAGGCCGCTACGGAACATTAAATCAATGGGCTGGTACCCGTCAGACCTCGTTCTGTGGCTGCACAAATGGCTGTACACAAACTCACCTACATCCCCCTTGCCTGCAACTCCAAACACGGATTGTTAACACTCAGTGGAGAATAAAGCTTATCACACAAAATCTCATGCAAATATCAACTTGTGCTTTTTGTGGAACACACTACAAGAATATACTACGTATGTACAGGTATCCACGTGGCTGATTTTCTCCTATACCAATTTACAAAAATCTAAAGAGCTTTCGGCCTTAAACTTGTCTGACATAAAGACATTTCTGCTAAACTAAGTTGCTATCAAATTGTTCTCATTTCTGCAATATTTTAAAGAAGTACCTTTTCAGAAACTGTATTCCTCCTTTTGCTAGCATGTGGAAAACTTGCAATAGAACATGGTCCAGCAAACTCTCGGTTATCAGGGCCAACGGGGTAACAGCTTAACCCAAATAAAGCAACTCCCAAAGAGAGCGTAACAGAGAAAATGAGGGGAAAAAAAAAAAAAGACATATGGAGCCAGCAGTGATTCACATGAATCAAATACATACTGTTCAGAGATGAGTATGTCAAACTGAGCTATAACACTTCCAAACACACCTGCACCCGGGTGAGGTCACTCACGGCCTGGACTGTCTGCACCAGGAGAACAGAGAGCTGACTTCAGAAGCAACTGTGCAGCTGGCTAGTTCTTTTTCTGTTCCTTTAATTAAAATGCAAAGCACTGGCTAAATGGTAAACATTTAATTAGATCTGTCTCTATGTTTCAACATTAATAAAACATATGAAAAATGCATTAAGAGCCAGCTAATTGGGGACTCTCCAAAAGTAACTGTAACTGAGCAATTAGAATACAATTGGGGTGTGGTTCCCCAAGGATGTCACAGGACTGATACTTTTTAATATTCCAGCCAAAGGTTTAGAAATTATTAACAAATCCCAGCCAATAAAGCATACAGATGACAGGAAGAGTGAAACCCCAGCAAATTACAGTGAAGAGCAGCCAGTATCAGAGAGTGAGCCAGGCTGGCGGGTGAGCTGGAGTCACACCAAATGTCTTTCTTACAGCCAAACATACGATTGCACGTTTCAGAACAAAGCATACAGGCTACACTTTTTCTGGAAAAGAGGGAGTCTCTAAACCACACAGATGCCAGAACTGCCTGAACACTGGGTCCCTCATGTCAAACTCAAACACAAAGAATACAAGGTTTACTTCAAGAGGTGATTGGTTAAATCAGTAGTAAAATGCTATGCGTGCTTTGGTTTCTGCCTTCTAAAAGCACGTCGAAAAATACAGATATTTCACAATTAAAAGTAACTTAAATTATTCTGGAGCTGGAAATAAATTCCTCACCGTGAGAGATGTGCTGATTACAGGGCACATGCCGGATCTGCAGGGAGAAAATGCTGGCTACTGGAAGGTGCAAGAAGCAACAACATCTGCAGTTTAAAACTGTTCACATTACAAATAAAGGCATCCAGTAATATCTTTCTCAATCCTATGGAGGTAACCAGCTTCCTGAGGGACAGCTGTACTTCTGCAAAGCTTCAGAGCAGTGCCAGGAGAGCGCACAGGGGGCTGAAGCCCCACACTCGCCCACGCAGGGGCTGTGGGAGCTCCAGCCACACCAGAGCTGGGGCTGCTTCTGAAACTCAGAGCTGGAAGATATGCTGTGGGGTTAGGAAAGTTACTGAGCTCCACGCCAGGCAAGAAGATGATACTTCAGGGCTTCCGCATAGAGGGAATCGGAGCTAATGATGTTTCAAGGCTTCTTTTGTCCTTGAAAAAAATCAGTGAATCAATAGGTAAAAAAGAGGGAAGACATTTTAAAGCAGTGTTTCCCGTGAATACATCATGGGATTTATTGAATCATGGGTATACAGCAAAGATTGAGCTTTTCTGCTGCACAGCTCAGAAACTGGGTGTTTTCACATTAGCAGGTGCAATTAGATACAAAGCAATAACAGAAGAGTACTATGTTATGAATAAGCAAGTAACTGAAGTTGTTCTGCTTGAAAAAATGTCTTGCCAAAAATTCCAGCTTTTTTCACAGCTGACAGGGATCAGTTCAAAATCCAGATGAAGCCTAGGGAATTTTTCCCATAGATCTCGCTGCACTTCAGAGTCTGAGCAGAAATTCCAGTTCAGGAGAATACTTTAAAATGGGCTTAATTTTCACAGAGTTCAGTTTTTGCAACTCTGGGCACATGCCAACATGCAATCCTGCCATTTTTCTCTAACAATTTCTTGAAAGGTAGCATTTTTGAAAATGGAAAGTAATTTTTAATCTTTATTACCCAAACAGTTACCAGCTACATCATGAACGTGCATCCATGTAGTTTGAGTATTTTTAAATGCATTATTGATGTTTTTGAACCTATGCTATCAGCTATGCAACAATTCAAACCCTCCAGGCTTTTCTGTGCAACAAAATCTCCAAGTAAAGCTCCACTGAAAATTCTGATTTAATCCTACAGTCCTTGTCCAATCCTGCAAAAGAGCTCACCTGGCACCATGGGGCTCCAGTCCAGTTCCTGCAAACTACCAAAGCAAGGAGGACACTGAGGATACAGATCAAAGCAGCTGAGTTTTCACCACACTTTCCCTGAAGCTGGTCAGAGAGGGTTTGTCTACCAATCTGGAGGCATTATAGGCAAGAATTGTAATCCTTATTTCCTGCTCTATTTCTTGCACCATCGCTGGGAACTGCACCTTGGGTTTCTAGCTCTGAAGGGCAGAGCTCCAGCTGTTCAGTGAAGGGACTAAACCCAACAAGGAGATGCGGTAACAGGGGAATACGCTCTCGCAAAGTGTGGCTTTAGCATGCTTGGCTAGTGCTTGAATTCATGGCTTATTTTTGGAAGGAGAGAAAACAGATTTTCAGCATGGCAGAAACAAATTCCATAACACATACCTAAAGGGAAAATGTTGTTCCTTAGACAGTTAAGCAGGGAAAATGTTGTTCCTTAGACAGTTAAGCACTTTTGAGATTCCCACGGCAAGGTGCCCAGCTTAAAAACCCCAGGGTGATAGCAATGATTTCAGCTAAATGGAAGAGAAAGCTGCTTTCAAATTACAATTAATTTTAAAAGCTTCAGCTCCAACATACCAGTATGGGAAGGCTCTGCAAACAGCAAATACTAGTATTATTTCAGAGTATGAGTCAAAGTGCCTGGCACAGAGGTATCCATCCTTGGAGAGTTGAGGCATGCGTGGTCCCTGGTACAACATTTGTTTATTACATTTCAGCAGTACATGCTGAGCTCTGCGCCGGCAGCCACTGGCTGTATTCATCTTAACAGTAAGACTATGCAATTCAAAGGCCTCTACCATGGGCTTTTCTGCATGCATTTGATCAGAACATGAAGGAATGGGTAGAATCCATTTCAGGCTAAAGAAAAAGAAAAAAAGGAGAAGCAGCACTTAGGATTCACATGTCTACAGTATTTCTATCATAATGGTTAAGATGCCACGGCCTTTTCAACTGGCTTCTTAACACTGATGTGACAATGAAAGCCCGCAAAGCCGGGAATCAGAAAAGCTTTATTCCCAGAGTTCACCGGACGTATTCTCTTCTGTCTAGCACTGATGTAAATGAAGGGGTTTGCCAGAGTTGGCAGATTCAAGGCATGAAACAAGCGCAGAGTCAGGGGACTGATTTTATTTCAAAGAATCTTCATTTCACTCCAGCCTTTTGTCTTCCTCCTCTGCTGATTGCCTTGGAGCAGCAGGGAGGGTTGCAAGTGAAATTATCCCTCAAGTCTGACCATTATCAGCTCTTCTGGCTGGCTGGGGAGGAGAGCTGCACCGGCAGCTTGCAGTGTCGGCTCCCTCACAGGGGACGATGAACACGGAGTGCGTCTGAGCCCTGAGCACACATGGCTGCTGATGCACGTGTGCTCCCAGTACAAAAGCACACTTGTACCAACCTGCTGGAGTCCACTCTGGCATTAGCAAAGACCCAGCAAGCGTTGTATGTTGGGCTTGTCCCTGAAGGTGGGCCCTTGTTCTTTCGGACATGTAGACACCTTGTGGGAGATTTTATGTCTGTTGCTGACAGTTGGAAACAACACTAGTGATGCCAAAACACCAAACTGTGGTTTAGGCTATAGGACCTGCTGGAACAATGAAGTATCTGATTCTGACACTCACGGCAGTTAGCAGCCTTTTGTCCCCGAAATATTCTCTTCCAGGGAGCACTACTGAGGTGGTTGCTGTGAAACAGCCCAAACGATCCCTGGGGCATAAGCTGCCCTCCAGTCCTGCCAATCATGGCTAAAGAAGAGACACTGGCCGATGCATCTGCCCAAGTCTTATACCATCTCATATTTACATAGACTTTCCTAAATTACTACTAGTACGGTCTCTGTTAAGCTTGACACAGAAGGTTTAGTTGGTTTACATTCCCAGACTGATGCAGCCTCTCTGATAGACCTTCTCCTTCTCCTGTAAAGGTTTTTAGATGAACAGTAAAACCCACTCATTCTTTGCAAGATATTCTGACATGGGAAGTCCCAAAGGGCTTTCTTTGACATCTCTTGCACTTACGATATTCTTGGTAATGCCAAGCAATGTGTACTTACTCAGTTCCAATGGACTTAGACAAGATTTACATTTGATAAGAGCGACCTGAGACTTCAGGCAATTTAATACAGTCATGTAAAATAAACAGTAAATACAGATACATGCTGGATCTAAAAAAGCGTGAGTCACAATCTATGCAGGAAAGTACCAAAGTCCTTGTAATGCACTAAGCATCATTTGCAGCAGTGGAAAAATAGCAAGGCTGAGCCCAGCAAGCTCCCACACTGCCTAGCAGCTTATGAAAAGTGACATGTGAGCCAAATGTGAGAAGCATATACCTTATTTAACAATATTCTATACTGATTTCATTCTAGGGTTATAATTCAATGTTCATTTCTCCAAGTTCCTTCTGCACCAATACAAATAACTTGTCTTAATTCTTTTGTAAACTACCACTACAGCACATTCCCTTCTCCTACCTCCTGACAGGTAGTAATAAGGTTCCACATTTGAGTGATTTCATTTGAAGGCTTTATATATATAGACACACACAGCTATTTAATTTTAGGTTATTTTAAATAGTGATTTCTGTACCCAAATTCTTTGTTTCTCAAAGCCTTACCACCTTTGTTAAACCATTTTAGCCATTTGTTGTCTTTCTGTATAACGGGGTTTATATTTTCACCTATGTAAGTTGTGAAGACAGAAATGGTTTGGATTAGCTAATTTAACCGAATTTCACAGGACTCACAAATAGTATTGAGATGGAATCCAATCCTTGGAGAAGGAAACTTATGTTTATTAAATTAAATACAGTCTAACTGGGCTCTGCGTGATCCTAAGTAAGCAAAAAGAAAGTAAAATTTGGGTGGTTATCTTAGTGAAGCTACCTTATTACATAGCCCTCAATCATCATTGAAATAACGCTGTTTATCAAGTACAGATGGCAAAGCACAAATTGTTCCTTCACTAGGTTTCAAAACAACTCAAAAGGAATGAAAAAATATTTTAAGAAAACTGGACTTAGGTACATACATTCTTTCACCTTGCTGTGGGAGCTAACATTTGCCTTCATTACATTCAGAGTGTGATTCCAAAAGTACTCAGCACTGACCGTGTTCTGATTCCTCTGGAGGCAACTTTTTTGAGCTTTCGTTAGCTCAGAAAGATTGTATTGATGTTGGACACTTTTTTAAAAGAGCTTATTACCTTGGTGTTGCAGAAGCATTTGTCTTGAAGAACTGGCAAAGGTTAAAAGAAAACCCAATAATAAAACAAAACAGAGTTAACAATGAAGTCTTTTTCTTGTTGGAGTAATGACTCATACCAAAGTACAGGCATTCCTAACCTTCAAACGTTTTATTAGTTCTGCTTAGAACCAATCATCACCAGCGATGAGGTTTTTAATATGCAAATAAGCTAGCTGGCTGCATTACAACTATGTCAGCTTTCCAGCCAGAAGGCAGAAGAGATGAGCCTCAGCTCTGGAGTTGGAAGCTGGAGGAGCACTGGAGTTTGCCAGACTTCCGGAGGAAGGCATATCTCAAGTAGCTGTGCTCTGTTTTTGAGGGCAGCAGGTGAGACATGCAAAATTTTTACACCTTATGTAAAATCTATTACACCACAAAGCACTGGGTTAAAAACAAATTGCTATTTAGAAATTATGGACACTCATTAAATGGTCTTTACCCAGAGTCTAATTTTTTTTCAGAATTCCTAACATACAGCTGAAGAACTGAAGATGTTTCTTGGCTGCAGGGGAAGCTAAGGAGGCAATCAGTCATTTACACATCCTTGAGGGACACCTTAGGATATGGTATGCGATCCAGAATGTCCCTACATCCGGAATGCTCAGAACAATATGTCTGCTCTGGTTTCACTCCTGACATCTGAGATAAACTTCTTCCCAGCCTACACCAGAATTTCAATGTTGATACATCTCGAGGGTATTGTTTAAGAGCACGGTACTCATTTTGAATGCACTTTACTATATCATGGAATATTTTATCTAAACACTTTATATCACTGTTGTCACCACTGTTCACTAAAATTCATTATTGCTGCAAGAATAATCAAAATACTACTGAAGGTGAAAAACTCTAGGGAAGGGAAATGGAGAAATGGATCAGACAAATTAATCAAAGTACATGATACTCCAAGTTTAAAACAGAGAGCATTAAAACAGAGAGAACATTAAAAACAGAGAAATACTGGCTATATTGCAAAGACTACCCTATCCTCTGCAAATTCTCTTTCTTCACAGATACACACAAGACAACAGGATAACTATTTCTTAAGACGTTCCTTTCTCATCTAAAGTCAGAATACCCCTGAGCTTGTACGGTAATTACTCCAGCAGCTAATTATGTGCCATAGACAGACCATTGTGACTCAAGGACCAGACTGAGCAGCAGGAACAAATGCAAAGCAAACAATAGCGTCTGTGCTTCCACGGCAACGCAGGGGCTTTATCAATAAATAGAAAAAAGAATATGCAGAAGAGAGAAAACAGATGAGAGAAAATTCAGAAAATGTACGATGTTCACAAATACTGTCTACAGACAAAGTGCTTTTAAAACTTAGCATTCCTAAGAGCAGCGTACAAAGTTTAAAGAATGCAGTGAAGAATGCCAGGAAAATTCACACATACAATTCTCTGTAACAGAGGGTCAGGGAAAACTTGTGGTCATATTTATACTGATTCATGCTGAGCGGATAACAAGGCTAAGAATAAGGCTGGTACTTACATCCTGAGCTGCCATTTGTTGGAACCAAAGTGAAGTTGGAGGCCCAGGGGTTACGCACGATATCCTGCCAATGAATGGTGTCTGCGAAGCAAAGAAATTTGTTCTGGCCAACATACACCCCTCCATTCAGTATTTCTGCATAAAAGAACAAGAGAACATACTTGTAAGGCTTTAGACATACAGCTAATTAAATCCATTGCTGCTTTGTGTACTGGAGAGAGAGAGAGGGCATGAAATTTAAATGCAAAAAATTCTCAATGTAATCTCACTTAATGCTCTGAAAACTAGAAGGCAAGTAGCTAACAGTATTTGCAAACAGGAACCATTTATTTATATGCAGAAGAAACCTGATGAAGACATCCACGCAGTTGCTAGATGAGTTACTGGGTTTACTTGTTGTTCCAGCATAATCAAGTACGGAACAGTACTGTTATTTGCAGGTCAAACAATCTTTAAGACTTAACCAACTTTAAAATCAAAAGCAAACAAATGCACTATGCTGTATTTCTTTAACACGTATGAATGCATAAAACATACAATGAGGTAATGTGTTCTGCTGGGGTAGGAATTTTCTGAGCCCACAGTACATGAGAAGGGTCCAGTTGTCACAATGCCTGGAAAAGCACGTTTTCTGGTCAGACCATGCTGCTGTGATTCCATGATCCAAAATATTCAAATACTCAACATCTATGATCCAAATCTCAAATACTATGACCCAAAACCACCACTGACATGCATTGCTGGAAGCTTTGTGTCTAAGGGAGATGGTTTCTGAGCAGGTTTTTTAAAAATTTTTCATATCTATATCAGTTGGTTTAAAAAAATGCCTTGTTCCCCTACCTCTACAGATTTGAATTGTCAAATCTCAACACAAAAATGATCCTATGGTCGTCGGTTGTAGCATCAGGGTTTCCCTCTGGAGCAATAACTTTTTTTTTTTTTTCCCCTCTAAACTCTTGTTCAAATTCACAATTTCTCTTCTTAACCTTGCTCTCGTATTTCCAAAGCAAAGGACAATCTATGTGACTGTCATCAAAGTTAAAAGGAGGTATGCAGCTAAAACCTCCTGCACTGCTTAGTGTCAAAGATTCAAGCCTCAGCAAAGAAATGTTGAAGGTTAGTTACTAATGGCACCTTAGAATGACATTAAGTGGTGCTATACAGCCACTAGTGTCACGCTCTCACAGAGACATTAAGAGTAAATCTTGACTATGGTAGCAATGATTAAGGTCATCTGATAGTCCTCATCTCCCAAGAAAACCTTTAAAAGCTGTAGCAGGAAGGCTAATGTTGACAAACAACATGGAAAGAACTACTGCTGGTTTTTTTTAATTTCGGGGTTTACATGCCACATAATGTAGAGGATGCAGCCCCCAAGAAAACAACATATTAAATAAAAGATCATCTGTAAATATCTCCTTCCACCATATTAATCAGTTCAGAGTATTACCATTTCTAAGAAACCTCTGGTTGGCTTTTCATTGAAAAGGAGCTTAAAAATGAAAAAAAAAAATAATAATCTTATACAGAAAAGAGTCCAGATTAGAGATACAGCAATGACCTGTCTGTGTGATAGTCATACGATCCCTGAAAAACCGCATACAGCATCTGTTAGCATTTCTGATCTGGGGAGAAAGTGGGACTTAGAAGAACACTTGAAAACATGACTAGTGATGATTTCTCTGTGTTGGCACAGCTATACAGCACCACCTAATGCATTCTGGCCCAGATTTTGAATAAAAATAATAGCTAAGAAGCCATGAAAACCTGTACAATCTACATTCATAGCTTCTTAAACACTTGCACACGATTCGAAATAGTGTCACTTTCAGCTGGTACATCTGAACACCTGCCACTGGCATAATTTTGGGTTTTAGAGCATTCACTCATGTCAATACCTATCAAATTATCTTTTCTGCTAGGAACTTTGATGCATTCTTGTATAGCAGGCAGCATCTTGCTCTAAAAGTAATTCTAATAGTTTCAATTTGTGGAGAAAGACTTTTTTCAGCATAAAAGTAACCAGAAAGTGTCCCTTCTGTACTGTAAGGAAAGCTGGCAGCTTTCCCTGTGATTTGCTAAAAGCAAACATGGAAAATGCTCTGTCTTCCCTCATCACTGAATAATAAGCGTTGTTGCTGCTGCCCTTCTGCAAAACCGTGATGCAGTACCTTTATTCGCCCTGCACTGTACCATTTTTCACAGGTGACATGATTAAAGTTTACAGGTCTATTTATGCGGTGAGGAACTAGAAAACCTGAGTAATACTATCAAAGATGGGCTCTTATAGATATTAAATAACCCTGAGTTCAAAGTTTAGCACAATCTTTAAAGTAGTTGTGCTTGACTCTTCTTGCTCTGTGGGATCCAGATTCATTCCCCTCCTTCCTGCCTGTTCCAACCCGCCACCCTGCTTTTCTTTGTGTCGATTCCTCAGCATGTGTAAATCAGCACAGATGCACTGGCTTCACTGACTTAACAAACCCAAATGCATTTTGCACTCCTCTTCCCTCTCTTAGCAAGAACAATGCCTGGAAAGACCTAATAAAGCCTGTTACACGTCAAGCAAATGAAGCACAAATGTAATCAATATACAATACAGTTACTGTATAATGAACTCATCATCATAAAGTCATCATCTTGTTTTAATTTACAGCGCTGAAAGTGAGAGATAAAGTTGAACAATAAACAGGAGGAGAGAGGCGGGCATCTCTGCCTACACAGATGAGCTAGCAAAGGAAGCCAGGCAAAAAGAGCTCTCTTCTGTGTGCAACACCTGAGGTACTTCTTTGCTGAACTCCTTCCGAGGCTGGAGCAGGAAGAGAATGACAGGTCCCCTAGTGAATTTTGTGATTTCTGCTGCGAAGAAATAAGCTAGTTCCTGATGAAGAAGCACTAAAAAACACTGCTCACAGTGGAACGTATTTTAAATACAATTTTGGGGAGAGTATTTTTGCTTTTTAAACCAATATTTTGTGACATGGGAAAACTGTTAGTCTAAGTACAACCCTGGTGCCTGGGACAGGAGGCAGAGCACCTGGCTCCATCAACTGGTGCCTGAAATACCTGCACAGGGCCACAGATCTACAAAAGGGGATTCTGAAGCACAGGTCCCACTGGCTTTCATTGGAAAAAGAGTTCCCAAAAGTGTCAGATGAATTTGGACGCCTCCCTGTAAGGTACTGATGGCCACACTTAAGAGAACCACAATTTCCCATTTTGGCATCAAGGCTGCAGCCGGTGCTCTGAGCAAAAGAGTAGATCTACGGTGTTTTGCCGCTTGATTCTGAAATGAATGCAAATCTTACAATCTTCCTTATTAGAGCTACTTTACTGGCTTAAAAGCAGTATAATTCTGTATGCAAACTTATATGAAAATAAATCAGCAGGTGCACTCGCCACTGACTTCTGTCATTACTTTGCTTATTGCTGCCAAATGACTGTAGGGAACTTATATCTGCATATTATTAAAATTCTATTAAATGGTTATTTAATCAGGAAGCTAAATCAGAAACATATCATCTGTTATATTTGCTATTTTCTTGCTTCCATTAGCTCAGTGATGAAGCAGAATCACTACAACATATCTTTGGTAACCTACCATACAGTACTTACACCAGTAACAGGAGAAATGGAATCATACAGGGCTCTGGCAACCATGAAACACAAGTATCTCACACTTTCCACAAACTGCCATGAAACACAGACAGGTACATCATACACAATTTATACTCCGTCTGCTAAGCTCAAAAAAGGGATAAATTCATAACACCTATTCTAATATAGTGAAGAATTTGACTGCAGTCCATGCAAATGCATTACAGCCACCAGAAGCTTAAGGTGGCTACTAATCGTGCAAGGGGACATGAGCTCTACAAGCGTGTTGTCGGTTTAGACCAGGAGATGGAAAAAACTCTTCTTCATCCATCTGTTAAAAGCAAATTTTCTTCAGAAGACTTTTTCTTGTGGACAGTGTAATCCCTCATGGTCTGTTATCTGATTTCTAATGTGGATTAAATTGGCAAAACATGTTTGCATTCTGCAATGTATCCTGAAATGCAAGTAACTCGTGTGTGTTGATCTGCAGTGGGGGCTGTGGGCACCTATTTAGCAATAGCATCTGGTTCTAAAATTGTTATAAAATTGGTTATAAAGTTATTCTTGCTATTCAAGGTTGCAAATTAAAAACTCTGGTGCTATAAAGCCAGCTGCCACGATGAACTCCAAGAAGGCATAGTGAGAGGGAAAAGAGCTAGCTCTAAAGTGGGCAGAGAAAGGGGAGTTAATTAGGAAAAACTTGCGCACATCCGCTGTAACCATCTCAAAAGCAAAACAGAAGACATATTATGCCTTCCAAGCTCATTCTCTGCTAAGGAAACAACCATCTTTTACACCACACCATACAGAGGTGTGTACTCTGCACAGACACATTACATAATGCACGTTGACGATACCTTAATTTCCAAGGTCAGCCTCCGTTAGAGCATCTCCATCTTTGCATGCTGACAATGCTGCATCTTCACCATCGTCACCCGGGTGGATGGGGATATTTTGTCAAATCCTGTATCACTCTCAAAACACTCATATTTCACCCAAGATACTCAATGCTTTATTTGAAAATGGTTTTGGCCTGGAAATTTCATGCCAAACCAAGTCTTTTGATCTCTTAGCACAGCTGATTGCCGATGACCCACTGGGAAAGCACTTCAGGTCCATCATTAATAAGCTATGTCTTAAAGGGTAATGAGAACTGGGTGCTTTAGGAGACAATAGCTCATCCATCATCAATCAAGATCTTAAGTTTTTTTACAGGCGATTTAAGAAGAGTTGGACTGTGTAAAATTGAAATGTCACATTTGTATTGGGAGATGGGGGGAGCCTGGTAATGAAAATGAGGGTTTTAACCTTCTCCATTTCAGCTCAATGACCATACTCAAAAGCGCACGGAAGTGGAATCTGTGCACCAGCTAGAAGCCTCAGACAGCCTTCGATCTCAATTATACAATTTCAAGTAAAGATTATTTGGGTCATTAGCTGGAAGGCAGTTTCAAGGCTTGAGGGCAACAGCAAGACATTCTTTATTTCTACCAAAAGCTTTCAGTGTTGTGTGCAGACTGTGAGTCTGTACTTCCAACTGCTAAATAACTAAGAACGCTGGATTGTAGCACCTGAGCCTAAATCTTCCAAATCCAGCTACTTATTTTGCTGCTTAAATAAAAATGGAGTAATTTGATTGCCTTTCACTGAGTTTGATGGGGTACCTTTTCACCATTTCACTGCAAATGTGTGTGAAGATGGGCTCACAGAGTCCCTGCGAGTCACTCAGCTACTTCATTAAAGGACAACAGGCCCTGGTCAGCTCTTTCTTTAGCAGGCTCCCCAAAGGGAGTATCTCTTTCATGAACAGGTTCAGCCATGTTAAACCATCTCAAAGACGACATTTGTATCTGCTTGGATTACTCCTCCGTCCACGCACATCCTGAATTCTTCCTTCTCACCGTCTTATTAAAATTAAGACTTCAAATCATCTAACTGGTTTACTTTGTAAAAGTAAACACCACTGCAAATTATCCCAGCCCTTCACGGTATAGACACCAGCGTTACAATATATGTTCCATGACGACCTTGTTCTCGGGGAAGTGCAACTCAGTGTGCAAGTCTCAGTCACGCTAACGGGCCTCATTTCACCTTGTACCCTGAGCAGTTACCGAGACCACTGGGCACACAAAGCGCAGCCACACGGCACCAACGTGTTCAAGCGCATGGAGAAAGCAATCCAAAATAGTATGGAAGACAGTAGAAACAGCGGAATCAAACAAGCAACAGAAGAAACCCTCAGCCATCCAAAAAGGAAGAATTGGGTACAAACTCAGTTTAAGGTATGCTGCTTTTCCCAGGAAACAGTCCTGTTCTTAGGTGTAATTTGTGTTACTAAGCACACTTGGCTTGTGCTAAAGAAAATTATCTCTCTCTATAACCCAGCTAGATTGACTTGTCCAAAGTGGCTGCTCAATTTAACCCATCTGGTAACGATCACAGCAGTTTCTGCCTACTTTCATCTTGATTCCCCAAAGTGTTCAGGCCCAGGTTTACATTTAAATCATCTCCTTCCCATCCATTCTGGGGGAGTCTTCCTGCTCCTGTAATAATTACTCTGCTTTGACAATGGAGGCTAAAAAGATGTACTGATTCCAACTAAGACTACTTTCGTTAACCACGCACCTGCCATCAGTATCACATACCCTTGATGTTAATTAACAACAGGGTAGACACAAAGCTGTATGACCAGCCTTAGCTTCAGCATTTCCTTTGCAGATGTTAACTGCAGAAGCAGCAGTCGCTGTTTACAACATTACTCACCTCATTTGTTTGCATCTTTTCCCATCACTAGCTTTTGAAAGCTGTTTGACCCTGCTGACTTTGCAGGCAAGGAGCTTTCATGTAGTATGTTGACTCTATTATAGGGATATTAATTTTCAGAAGGAGATGCTAATTGCCTCTCTTTGTCCAGTCTAATTCTGATCCTGCTGTTAGCAGCCAAGTGCTTGTCTTACTGTTCTCTTAACAGAACTGGGGGGGGGAGGTTACAGGTAGATCAACAGATAGAAACCATAACATTGTAACAATCCATGTGTCTTCCTGTGGGTTTCTCCAAATCAGGGAGAGGGGCAGAGAAGGGCCTGGTGGTCTTTGCAGGTAGTGAGATGGACATGAGTCAGCAGCGTACCCGTGCAGCGATGAAGGGGGATCACACAGCGGGCTGCAGAAGCAGAGTCAGCAGGTGAGGGGGTGATGACGCCCATCTGCTGGGCACTCATGAAGGTGCATCTGAAGCACTGGGTCCATTTTGGGCACTCCAGTGCAACACAGTTGCTGCCAAACTGCAGGGGAGTCCAAGGAAGGAGCATTATGGTGGTTAGGGGCTGGAGGACTTGTCACAGGAGAGGTAAGAGGAGCTGGGCTTGTCTAGCCTGAAGAAGAGATGAGTGGAGAGCGGGGACGTGTAACTGCAGACTGCCTGTGCCTAAAGGAGGGCTATAGGGGAACACACAGCCAGGCCCTTCTCAGAACTGCACAGCTAAAGGACAAGAGGCAACAGGCACAACCTGCAACATGGGAAATACTGATGAGATATCAGAAAAATATTCTTCACAGCAGGAGTGGTTACATACAGGAGCAGACTGAGCAGAGAAGTGGTGCTATCTCCATCTCTAGAAATTTTCATAAACAACAAACAGCCTGATCCTTGTCTGAAGTTAGTCCTGCTCTGAGCAGAAGACTGAACCAGATGACCTCCAGATATCCCTTCCAACCTAAATTGTTTTGTCCTTCTATTATTATTAATCATCCACTACCACAGTACTTACAACACTCCATAAGCAATCCACTCTCTCCATTTCTATAAAAGCATACTTCATTTCAAACTCCTCTCTACTGATAAGCATTTGGTGATGCAAAACAACCATCTAGAAGATAACACATTTAAAAGCATGTCATGTGCGTGTATAAAGATGTGCTACAGTATTTGAAATACAGAACCTTTGTCACTGTTGCTGTCCCCCATTTAATGCAAAGGGGACATACAGGCTAAGAAACATCACAGCTTTCAGTATGAAAGAACTGTTGCCCTTTGATCTTCTGATTTTTGTAGCAAAAAGAAAATTGTATTCATTTAAGTCATTGTAACGAATCACTAATGAGTTCCAAACTACTGCCTATGGAGAGCATTACACATCGCTAGCTCACCCCAGAAGGCACGCTCTTGAGCTCGGTAAGACCAGCAACACACCACCAAGTCAGAAATGAGCAGTCATTTCACTCATAGGAGCCACGACTTAACATTCAGGTAGCACTGCACTACCTGATGGGGATATCTGCGTCGCGGTTAGCAGCGCCTGCACGTTCAGGAATGAGGTGAACCGTTTCTGCAGTGCGCTGGTACGTGCCTCTTCAGCGAGTCCTCTGATAACACACCACTCTTCGGCAGCGCTTACCTTTCAGTTGTTCCAAAAATGATACCTCTGAGTATGGACTGCAGCAAGGAAGCTCAGCTGTGGATGACTGATTATTCAAAAGTTACTAAACCCTGATGAATCCTAAATAAGTCATCTCTCTTCTGCTCTGTTCTTGTTCTTCAGCGGGAAGCCAGCAGAAGGTGCAGAACGGGAGACGACGTGCAGTGCACTGGGTGCACCAACAGGGCAAACAGAGTCTCCATGGTGTCCCAGCAGGCTCCAGAAAGCCTGTAGGCTCTGACAGATACCCCAGTACTGGAATTCACTTCTGCTGTCTGGTCATCGTTAACGGTGAGCACCCTGTGGGACATGATCTGGTGTAACAACCCACAGCAGCTGTAACAGCGCTTGCCTTGCAGTCTCTCACGACACAATCCCTGCTTTCTGTGGCAGGCATCCTCCATTTGTTCAATGAAGATCGAACAGACCACGGTGTCACTTTTACTGCCCTCCGGAGATGCTGCCCACGCCCTATAGCTGCAACAGCTCCTCCATCTGTCACGCCGATCAGCCTCTGCAAAGGCGCAGCACCACCACACAACCAAGCCACCCCTCCTGGTCCACCGTGATGGTTTCATATTCATTTTTCCTCATAACTTCTCTAGAGCTTTTGCTGTGATTGAAGCACTTGTCCAGATGAATGGTTTCTGCTCCCAAGCAGTATGTTTACTTGCCAGCCGTACAGCAACATGAGTGGCTTCCAGCAGTTTCCTCGTGCCTCTAGGACATTTCCAGTGGCAGCAGATTCACCCTACAAACTCTACAGAGAGCCACCAGTCAAGGCTACCCAGAAGTAAGATTGTAGACTGATCCTTCAACAGTCCTCCTTCACCTATGACCAGCTGTTCTGCTAGTTCAGAGTCCTGGGGTACGATATTGGGACTCAAACCTCGCTGTCCCACTGCTCCAACAGGGGCTCATCCCACCTCCTTCCTTCCCTGATCTGAAAGACCGGCAGGCAACAATGAAGGGAGTCTGGAGAAACATGGGGCAGCAGTGCAGAGAACATCCTATTCCAGGACAGAAAGAGCAGAAGCCGCTGCTTGGAGTCACCTAACAGGTATGAGGTCCACTGAGACAAACCGAACCCTTAAGACTACCTTACATCTCATATCATCTATGTGGGCCAAGTTTGAAAAATGGCACTGAGAGCGCCTATTTTTTTTCCCCAAAAACTTTTTACTAAGTTCTCTCCTCATAGGGTGTTCATATAATTTCTCCACCCAGGATGAAGCTATCTACTTTGACTGTTTCACTTCTGCATTGCCAAGACAGACACAAGCATTTTAAATGCCTCTCCTTGTCAGGACATTTGCTATATAATATTTTGATCCAACCTGTACTGTTTCACATCTGCTGGTGCAGCCCTCAATTTCTCTTTTCCATCTGCCGCAACACGTAACTGTGAGACTACTGTGTCCCTGTTCTCGCGGCATCAGCTCTTTATAAGAAGCATCTTGTGAGTACATGTTGCGTGACAGTTTGTCTGCCATCGCTGCTGCACCCTTTCCACATGGAAGTCAAGCAGCAGTAGGAATAAACCTTGGCAGGGCCAGGGCACCTAAATGCAGGAGGGTTTCCCTGCAGCATCCCCAGGAGCTTCAGCTCTGGCATTATTTGGTGGTATACTTTTTAGTTCTTTTCATACAACCACTGACAAAATCAAGAAGCCTGCTTTCTATCCCAAGCACATCTGGCACTCAGGCCACGCACTTGGCGAACAGACTGATGGCCTTCTGTCTTGGAGCATAAGTGCCTCAAGTACATCCTGATTGGCATCAACATGCAGAAATTCCTTCTCCCTTTGAAAAAAATAGTTAAGATCTGGATGTAGTGGTAATTTCCTCCATTTTCTGAAAGGCTGTAAAAAATTACTGGCTCTATAGAGCCCTTCTCTTTCAAAACGGTCATAATGTGGCTTGGAATAATCCTGGAAGGGTGCCCAGAGCCAGGTCCAGCTGCATCCTGTGTTTCAGTGCAAGTATTTGCATACGGGCTGGTAATTGGCATGCAGCTGGTTTTACGCCAGCTCCAGCAATTGCATAACCTAACTAATCTTTTTTCTGGGCTCGAAAGAGGAGCCTGTGTCCGCTGAGCTTAAAATTTCTATACGGGATCTGTTCAAGTACGCTCTCACATTTCTATGCCATGTTGTTAACCTCTCCTGAGATACGGTGTCGACTCTTCGAAGAGGAATTTTAATTGAAATTTGTCTGAGGTGGGAAGTGCCTGTGCCTTTCCCTGGCTCTCCCGTACCGAAACGGTGTGAATGACATGCTGAAAATCCTCCTCCTGCACAGAGGACTGTGAAGTGGCTCATCTTTGGCTCCCACCAGCCGTAAGGACCTTGGATTGCATTTGCCCTCCCCCAGTGCTGTCGCTGGAGACAGCCAAGCTAGCCAAAAGAAGTCCGGTAAACTGAGGAACATGCATGTTAATCACAACAATCAGTAAGGCCTTCTTTGTGAGTTAATGAGTTTGATAAGGTCAGAACCTCAATTATCCCAACTTACATTCTTTCCCCTTTAACTGCTATAATTGCTAAGACAGGAGTCCTGCTTCTTGCTTTTCCAGGCACACTAAATTCAGGTTTCAAATCTGACAGGACATCAGGGAACCTGTCCGTGCTGCTGAGGAGCCGACCCTGTGGAAACACAGCTAACACGTTCCTGCTAACTGTTCTCCCTCCCCAAAACTCACATGCCTTCTGTGATCATCATGTTTGACCACATCCTTTTTGACCTTCATTATGCCCATGTTCTGTACACCTATTGTAAGGTAATAGTCAAACAGTGGCAACAACTAAAATGCGGCTGTTACCTAAAAAAAATCCAGAATTCAGACTAGTTTTCCTTAAAATGTTAACTGCAAACCAGATGCCTAGGTGAGACAAATAAGCACATGTGAATTCATGCCAAAATAACCACTTTGGATAGCGGGAGCTAAAGCAACGGGTGACAAGGTCCTGAGCACAAGAGAGTTCAGGGTTAGTTCATTCACTTTTTTTAAGACTACCATCCCTCTCCTCAAGTGTTCTCCAGTTCTTCTGTCTGCTCTTAAATATGAGCCCTTCTCATCTCTCACAAATCCCAATTTTAAAAATGCCTCATCCTACACACCTAGCTTCTTATAAGCCTCAAGAAAAACATCCTTTTCTTTCTTTCTTTCCATAAACATTTTGATTGTAACCAACATGGTTGCAAACATCCTCCCAACACACCTCTTTCTTTTCCCAGCTGACGAATTGCATTGAACCCGAGCTGCTCTCAGTTACGATGCAGTAGATCAAGAGCGATGCTGTGGCCTGGAGTGACATGGAAGTAAAACTACAGTGAGATCTATGCCTCCATTAACAGAGCACATACCCTGCTCCCAGCAGTGGCGTGTCACATGGTGGACAGTCCTTTTTCTAACCCATTTCTGCTCTGTACCCATGCAAGCTTGGTAGGAAGGAGGGTTGCTTTCTTTGTTGTATTTGATGGCAAAATATACTTTCTTCCAGCAAAAAGGATCAGTTTGCTTCCAGCATTCTACTGCTCTGCAGTTAAACTAGTCCAAACAGTTTCTGTCTGCAGGCAGTGGAAGCGCAGTTTGTCCTTGTCTACACTCTAGCTAAACTGCAGCTGGCACTGATTGATGATATTTATTTCAGTGAGACCATTTTTAATAAAGCAGACAACAGGAGGGAAGAGTAAGTGCCCGGACTCACCAATTCTGATGTACTAACTGCTATCCTTGGTACAAGTTTTAGTCATTTTTTGCCAAAGAGCTTCCCAAAAAACCCTCCGCAAGAGACAGCACACAAACAGACCATGGGTTGCAAACAGAGTTGCTGAAGGCAAAACAAAGCAGCTATTCTCCGAGCTTCAGGGCTTGGCTCAGTAGGGTTCAAGCCCGAGTCTCTGCCCCCCCTCTGCCCATAGTTAGCTTTGTGTCTTTTCTTACCATTGCCTTTGAAGGTGCATTTCGGACACACTTTATAAATAAATAAATCATTGTGGAGATATCCTGAATGATAATTTCTTCCTTGGTCCACTGAATGCTGTGCCCCAGAACTGAATAAATGTTGGTAAAGGGATGGGAAATATTCATCCAATCAAACATAGAGGGGAAAACATATTCTTCTGAGTTATTATAACTCTTTCTTTGGCTTTAATAGCTCATCTTTCTCTTGAGCTTCAGAAGTTCTTGCTCAAATTGCATAGGCAGTCAGTGTGAGGCTGCAGAAGTCACATACCTGCCTATTCCTGGTCTTCAAAGGCTACAAACCATCTGTTGGTTGGCAAGAGCAATTAATTAGCAAAATTGAAAAGACGGTTCCCTTCATCCAAAGGCTTGGATGAAGCAGCAGAGGGGGAGATGGCTCCAGGAAAGTCAAGCCTTGTGAAGGCCTGTAAGCTGTGTGCCTCTGGGCAAATTCCCAAGGCTGAAATCTCAATGAATTTAATGGTTCTTAATTCCACAGGATTTCTAATTACAGGCAAGAGAAGGTAATGAGATGTGATGTAAATGTTTAAATGAAAATAAAGAAAATAAAAAGCCTGTCAAATTTACTGGGCAGTCTCCCAGACACAGCTCCCTGCATGCTGAGCACTCACGCGGGTGCTCAGAGCAACTAACCGATTCCATGTACACAGTGACAGGAGAGGACAATAAAAGGGCTCCCAAACCATCCTTCCTGTACCTCATTGGACGCTGTCTCCTAACGTAGAAGGCCTTCTCTTTTAGTCTACCTCTACAGGTCTGACAAACTTTGGTGGCTACAAACAGCTGCATCTTGGAGCCTCCCTATGTTTGTAGGAGGATCTCCTCCTTCCCCCCCCCGCAAATCACCCCATAAGCCAGCTCCCTGCTCTTCTCCAGGGCTTTCTCCTGGCTCTGGGGCTCGCTCACAGCTTCCCTGCCTGCCCCACCCTGCCCTCCAAAAGCACAGTCTGGTGCCTCTCTGCCAGGGCCACATCAGTCGTGGAGGGCTGCAGGGAAGCAACGTTCCTCCTTTCCGCAGTCTTACTCTGCCTGCCCCACCATCACCTTCCTCTGCCCGCCCCACCGCAGCCTCTGCCGCAAGCACGTGGCACCCACACAGGAGCTGCAGCCAAAACACCATCCCTTGTGTCACCTGCACGTTTCTGCCTGTTCTCTGAGCTGCAGAAGACAGCAAAAGCCTAGCAGTTTTGCCTGCAGAAAAGAGAGGGAGTTTGTTAAATGCCATCCCTGATGTCTCACCTACCCTATTAAAAACTGTCATTTTCCTGTCGCAAGCTCGACTGAAGATTCCCACTCCTGCAGGGAGAGGGGCCCCATGGTAAACTGGGGAATCCCGGTGCTGGTGACCATGACAGACAAGAGGACAGAGCGAAGGTGGTTAACTCCACAGAGCACTTTGCAGGGAAGGGATGGGAAAGGGCAGTTAGGCTGACCACTGTGGGATGAGAAAAATCCATTCCAGAGTTTCAAGCCTGATAATCTATGGCTTTCATTTTTAAACATACACAAGGATCTTGCCCGTCCCTTTTCCCCCTGTTTTACACCATTTTAGAACTAAATTATTAGAAAAGGGCCCTGTGAATGACCCATGTGTCAGATGGCAACATTTATACATCACTAGCAAGGGACAAGCAAACAATCCCCTGAGCACCCGCTATCTCTGCAGACACAAGCACCTGCGGAGAAATCCCATCAGGGGCCAAGCCTGGGGGGCAACATGGTGGCGCAGAATCACTAGCCATCCCCATCGACACGCCAGATAGCGTACCCCCATCGCACAGCAGCCTGCAGGACTGCCTCCAGCCCCTCTGCCTCTGGGCTAACCCAGGAGGGGAGGAAGGAGGTAAAAAAGGCTGCAAGAGACACAGCATAAAATTCAACCTTGGTCTTCTGCACAGTGCTGTTAGCACAAATCACAGCCTGTGCACATACAAAACTGTCTCCTCGCACACAGAAAGGGGAAATTCCTAAAACATCTAACATGTATGAACCTCTGATGTACCAGAGGAAGAGGTATCACACACAGAGCCACAACTGAGTGATCTCTGGATGTGACACTGACGGTATCTGCGCATTTCAGAGAGAGCTAGTGCTCTCAGATGAACTGGACCAACATCTGCTTAAAACCCTATTGGGGTTTTGGGGGCTTTTTTTTTGGCTTTTTAAGGCACTGGGTTTTTTGCAAGCAAAGTTTTCCCACTACTGACTGTGTCGGGCTCCTGTCTCAGCACCCTTCTAACTTAACACTAACTCACTGGTTCAACAAAACTCCCACTGGGGCAGTGTGCGGGGTGCACGTGTGCTGCCAGCTCTGGTCTGCAGTTTGCACATGTTGGGTTGTTTCTAATTCAGAAGGTGACAGGTACTTTCCAGGAGAGCTTAGGGTTGCTAAGAACAGTAGAAGGAAATTTTGCAAACAACAAACAACTTTCTTCCTCCCCCTTTCCCAAGGAAACACTGTGTTTTGACAAGAGGAAGCATGTTCTCTACATGGGGCTCGGTGCTCAGGCCTGGCACAGCAGCACTGCACAGGCTGCAACCAAAGCAGATCCCAGCCGAGGATGTGCAAGAGGGGAAGGGCATCAGTTCCCCCACATCCATCTCTCCTACGAATTCTCCTTGTGTGAGACTGTCTCTGAGGGGGTAGGTTGAACAGCTGGGGAAGGAAGAAGTGGGCCAGAGCAGGAATTTGGATAAGCAAGCTCATCTAAGGGTCTTCTTCCTCCTCAGACTCTGTAAAGCACTCCTTCCATGTGAACATCAGGTCAGCCTGAGCTAGCTCAAGCCTTGCCGCTTCCCGTAATATGAACAGAGGAGAAAACGTCCTTGACTGCCTGCCAACACTTGTCACAAGAGGGACAAAGTACTTGGGGCTCCAGCAGGCACTCTGAGATCTCTGGATTCACACATTTACTGGTCCGGGATGCAAAATATAGCTCTGAGCAGCTCTAAGACTACGCTGCCAGCATTGTCAGGACCTGATGGCCGCTGCCACAGGTGCTGACGCCTCTCCTGCACTTACTCTTTTTCACCTGCTTCTGAGTTACAGAAGAGGTGATTTAAATCCAAACAAGTTTGAACCTGAAGTTTCTGTTCACAGCTGCCTAAATCTGACATGTAGGTGATAGCTGGTTCCACAGAGAAATGCAACTACTAAAACATCATCTGCTTCCCAGTACTGTGCACCTTACTGGACACAAACACTGCAGCAGGCTGAACTACCCTGGATGCTGCCCGCTCCCCCTGTACCACACAGAATATCAGTAACTGCATCTTACTCAGGAGCCAAATCCTCTATTTTACCTCTCTGGCAGAGCAGAGAGAAATCAGAAGTCCTGGCAGCTCTTACCTGCAAGTAACTCTCAGCGTGACCCATTGAGACTTGAAGTCGCATCCTTCAACAGGGCAGTGCCAACAGGCCACAGTAGCACCCATACTGCAAATTAAACCTACCATATGGGATATAGGTACTTGGAGGGGTCTTAAGAAATCTCAGCTTAGAAAAAAACCACAAATGTACCCAACCCTACTCTTTTACAAGAAGACAGAAGGAGAATACGGCCACACGTTAAATACACAGGGAACCAACCTTATGATGATGAAACAACCACCTATAATTACCAATTTAGCCATTTTTTTTATTTGGTGATTTTGATTCCTTTTCAGGAATAATTAACCTCTCCTAGCATATGAAATGTTTCATGTGAAAGAATAAACAGGAGACTAAATATGTCTCAAGGCTGGAAAAAAAATCAGATCTTCTGTTCACTCATGGGGTTCCTGTACATCTTCCCTTTAAACCCATAACTCGGTTTTATATTTACTTTGTTAATTAAAACTGAGATTTATTAAATTTGTAACTTAAAAATCCAATAAAGAAGAAGCCACCATAGGCAAAAGCATTTCCCTTGGTATAGCTGTTACAGTAGGCTATCAATCAGCTATGAACACAGATACACAAATTGACTGTGCCTATCAGAAAATGATAAAACAACATCCCACTGATGGAGGCAAATTTTGCTTATCAGCAGCATGTGCCATTATTCCACAAAATACAGAACAATGTTCTATACAGGCAAAATTCAAGGATGAGGTCTTTTTCCTCTGAGGGTACTCGCTAAGCTATATTATTATTCCAGTAATACCTATCTCGGAAATTAATTCAGTACGAGTATCCTGGACGCAGAGAAGCTGGAGTAGATAGCACTCTAAAAATAAGGGATACCAAAACCATGCTGTTCTTTACCTCAGAATTTTTTCTGATCATTTTGAACTGTTCATTAAATAACCAATGCTCTTTGCTTGAGCAAGCAAAACACTGAACTAGAAAGAAAACCTGAAGAGAAATAGTGCAAACCTTCCCTGAGAGCCTTCATGTGCTTCCCGTTGCTAAGAGGTATGGCAAGCGCTTGTTCAGGATGAATATACCACCGGGCTCTTCTGAAGAGCCTGTTGGGCTACACAGGAGGCACGGCAGAAACTGGATCCATTTCTTCCGTGCTCTTCCCTCACTGCTTGAAAAATACATAAGAAAGGGAGAGGAGTCTTTAACTTTTAACCTTGCTATATATTTGGGGATAGATGTACCAACTTCAGAAGTTCCTGTTTGTTGATTCATTGTGTAATTAACCTTGTTCTTCCAACTCAATGCATTGCCAAAAAACCCTGTGTATGTGTCAGTAAAATACATTCAGGGTTCTTAAACGGTATTGTACCAGCAACAGTAAAACCAAAGCCTGGCCTAATTATACAAATTATTACAGCAAATATTGAAGAGTGAATATGGCTTTTGTGTTGTACTAAACAGTGGTAACACATAAGAGATGAAACTTGTAATGAACCTTACCCTTTCTCTTGCATGAAAAATCAACTTTTAGGTTTATACTTTCTTCACTGTCCATGCAAGTAAGATTTCTCAAAGACTGCAAACATGTTTTGCTGTAGCTCCCAAATGTTTTAATATATTTGCTGTGATTGGTTGTGCAAGTAAATTCCTGCTCAAGAGAAAACCAGAACATCCCAGATACCCACATAAAAGTGCTTGCATATCACTTTAAATCAGAAGAATCCACGTGAGTGGCCTGAAATGTCTCTCACTGCCTATTTTGGCATATGGGAGTTTCAATCACTCCACCAAGGACCAGAAACGAATGCCATGATCAGCATGACCGGCCACCATGACCTTCAAATAACAACTAGATTTAACTCCACTGCAATGGTTTTATCAGCATCTCTTAGCTAAACCTGATCAGCAAAAATATCTACTGTGTTACTTTGACTGAAAGATAAAGTCATGCTTTAAAAAAAAAAAAAATGTTTCATGGTGATACATCGAGAGGGCATCAGCCTGTCTGCAAACTACTCCAAGCCTCAGCTACACCAAGTACAGGTCTTTCTGTATTCCCAACCCACTGGGTCTCACACCTACACGCACAGCTGAGGGACGCACCTTCTCGACATTTCAAATGTTCTTTATAGCATCTTGATTTGAAACAAATACAAAATGATCCTGGGTCACTTGAAAATACTTTTACCACCACTGAAGTTTTTATTTGCTGAAATGTATCTGTGCTCGTATATATTATTAATGTATTACTCATTAGTACAAAATGGACTTGAAGGCAAATAAATGGAATGACCCATTTAAAGGCCAATAAAATGCACCAAGGCAAACAGAAATACAAAAAATTCATGTCAATTTTAAAATAATCAAGGCCTTCAGGAAAACAAATTAATACCCAAATAACTGTCATTCCTGAACTGTTTCTTAGCCAAGATAACTTAGTGACTCAGCTCCCAGGCTGGCAATTAGAAACTGGCAAAGTACTTGATTGATACAATAACAGTACTTAAATTAATGAAGCAGATAACGCCTATAATCAAGGAGAAAAACCCAGAAAGGATCTAGGTAGCGTGTTACTACACCACAAAAGCGTTGATTTGTTTTGATTTCAGTTGTGCCTCAGTATGTTTACTAAATGTGGTTGATTTTATAGCGACTTTCATCTCTTCATACACACAGCAGTTTCCATTAAAATGCCAACTTGGTTAATGATAAATCCCAGCGAGTTTGCAAATTTATGGGATGTGAAACCTACAGAAAATTTCAGTTGCCTCTCCTTAAAAGCTGTTGCTGACTATTTAGAGGCAATCAGTTTGCAGACCAGAATTTCAGAGCCACTCAAGATGTCGTGCAAGAAGAAAATGAACTGATGGATTTATATGTCAAAATGACCTCTCTGGAAACTGTCCCCTTTTCTCAGTGACTTCAAATTCTGTTCTCAAATGTTTCTGACCACTTAGCACAATAACAAATTTATGAAATCACGCAGTATTTTCGTTTACGACAGATTTCACACCATGCCTGGTGACCCACTAGCATGGTGCCTCTTCTCAGAGATGGGAACTTTCAGTGGACTCCAGTGGAGCCGCAGGGTCTCATTGCGGAATATTTCAGAGCTTATTGCAATTGGCCTTTTGCCAGCTTCCCACAGAGAAAGATGGACTAACTGGAACATATATCATCAGGCCCTGACACTTCATATTTCTCCATCACTGGCAGGACCATCATCCTTCAAAAGTCCACTTCCAACTCAGCTGTCTGAGAATGAAAAATCATTCTGCTAAAAAGTCTAAGCAAGTAAAAAAAGATAAATGGATTTGATCTAATTTGGAAGTTGTTGAAGATGTAAAATGACATGAGAAGACACAAGTACTAGTTTATTTAGGACAGCAGGCTAAGGCACGAGCTTAAATGCCCATCTTTGGTAAATGCAGGCAAGCAGTCTTTTCCAAAGCTTTACTTCTATACGGGATTCATATTATAGAGATAACCTTGGTATAGATATGATGTCCTTTGCTCTAGCACCTGTCACAGATCCACTTTCTTGTCTTGCCAAGCTCTTGAGGGGCATGCCTGCTCTCTGGAGTAGCAAACAGAAGGCATCTGTCACAATGCCAGAGGTTGTCATTAAAAACAAATGAAGAAATAACAACAAAATGAAGAAACACCTAGTGCTAGGGAAGCTCTGCCAGAACCTCTCCAGTTTAAGATGTCACTACTGCTGTAACAAAAGGACTAGATGAAACACACACACACCAGTGTTGCTACTTTCATAAATTGTTGGATCAATTCCTGGTTTTATTAATAACCTAGTGTTCTGCTTTATTCAAAGAGCAAATAACACTGCTCAAAAAAACACCAAAACTTCACAAGCCCTGCTAAGAGTGTATTTCTCAAAGGACGCAAAACTATGCCTTTTATCAAATATGAACCAAATACGACTTTAAAATCAACTGTTACACTTTATTTACATCCACAAGTATAAACAGCAACCCATACCTACCAAAAACAAAAAGGGAGAGAAAAGGGCAGTTGTGCAGGCACTTGGAGCTTTGCAAGGCTCCACATTTATATTATGCAGACAGGGGAAACCTACAGGATTCAAACTCTAACATCTCCCCTTCCCAGAATCCAGGCAGATTACACGATCAACACATTGTGACAGAAAGGATCCATTCAGATCACATTTCCAGAAACATATGGAAGTGCAACAGAATCACATAAGCTGTTTGATCTAATTTGCTTCTTCTCTTGCCATCGCTCTGCTGCAAGAGCCCTGGCACTCAACTACCTTTACCATGTTGCTCCAGTCCTCCCTCTGCTCTGTACGTTTCCAGCCATAGGAGGAGAGACCCGAATGACTGAGGCACCCAGCTCTACTGGCTTGTGCAGAAACACTACTGTGTGCAGGCTCCACATTTTGTGGAAGCTGCCTTTCCCTCAATGGATGCAGAGTATTAGCTTTAAAAGACTAAGATAAAGTCTGAAGTCCCTGAAACACATCCCAGATGCTGGAGTCAATAATCCAGTCAATAATGAAAGACCCGGTTTCTCCTTCCCTGCCAGTAACACGGCGTACTTTGTGCTCACCAGGCAAGCGCTGCTGCCTCTCCTCGCATGTGTCTCAGATGCAGTTCCGGGATGGAGCTCCCATTGATTCCTACTTTCTGCAGACTGCTGGATCAAACACTGTACCTACTTATTTACAAGCAGAGGTTTTTAGATAATAAAGTCAAGCAAAATAAAACAAAACTCAAACCCTATAAAATTTCCTATTTTCTCCTACTCCCTTGTATGCACTCACTCAGCCCAAGGAGACCAGAAATCCATTCCAATTATCACTGAAGACAGCACATTTAAAACAGGAAAGCTACAGCTAGAGTACTCAACACTATAAGGCTTTTTGCGTAACAGTGGTTTTGGCAGACTTGGGATGTTTCTAGTCCAGAAGTCAACGCTGGCAGCAATCTGCCCATTGCATTTCTGGTGTAAAAGCCACAAAGAACAAGCTTTTGGTGACAAGAACCATCACAAGGCAATTTCTAACACCACCAGCTCTTTTCATCATTCTTCTTTTCCTTTCATAGTACGCACCTACAATTCAGATTAAATTTAAACTCTGAAGCAATTAGAATAGACTCCTGAAATGTCAGCAGAGCCAAAAATATGGATGTGCGTACAGTCAGGAACTCACCTCCTCATCAAAACGAGTCCACTATTGGCAAGTTTTATCAATGGGTGATGTACAACATTTTCCTAATGTTATAGCTTACTGAAGTAAATAAAGATGATTGTAACTTTTAAGATTTTAATTTCTTGATTAATCACAGGCATAAGTAGTTATGGTTTGCACACTGATTTTATCCTCTGTTTAGGACTACGCATAAGAGAGGTAGCAACACAAGAAACTTGTAACTTATTGCAGCTCAGAAAAGAGGTGAAACAGCTGATGCATTCAAGAAACCAGATGTTCTTGTAAATAGTTGTAAAACTGAATTGAAGCCATCTGGTCTCAGTGCTTTGCCACTTGGAAGATGTGATATTGCATTCTCAATTTCCTCTCTTGATATCGCTGATTTGAATTGAGATTTCTATTCCTCTGAGGGTCATGGGGGTGTTAAGTTTCTCCCAGAAATAATGCTCTGGTTCAAAAGTGACATTTTCCAATGTAAAATTAGGTTTAAATAAAAATGAAAAAAGACCTCTGTCATTTTCTCATTTGTTGTATGCTTCAGGGCTGGTACCATTGGTGCAGTTGGAAAGGATAGCTAAATATCAATAACAGATTGATTTTTTTCTCCAAACCTCAAACTCTGCTTTTGCACTTCAATCACAGTTGACACTTTGTGGTCTTGACACAACGAGGATGGGAAACAATGAACTTTGGCTTGCAAAGCCCAGAGAGTTATTTTAAGACCTTCTGCTCTGTGTCCAGGCCACCCTTGAACACTTCTGGCTGCCAGAGCTGTCCTAGTGGAGGCTATTATCTCCTAACAGATTCCTCTTTTGCAGGGATTCCTCGTGTGGTGTAACACTCCCAGGGCAGCCCTACCCTTCACCTTCCCATACACCCCCTAAGGGTTATCACCAGATCAAAGGGTTGTGGAGGTGACTGTTGTGGCTCGCTGGGATTTGGCTACCACCTGGCCCGCTGGAGGCCATCAACATGTAGCTTTAATCACAGCATCTCCAAAACCAGGAGGACCTGCATGCCCTTATTTTATCAGTGCTGGGGCCTTAGCACAGCTGAGCACACTTCAGTCCGTGGAGCCACGCTGATTTACAGCATTTGCAAATTCAGTCTTACATCTTTTGCTTTTCCCTTTAAACACATCTTTTTGCCTTCCAATGTACTTGCCCTCCTCCATGATAGCTCACAAGTCACCACTCAAGAAAAAAATGCTCTGTCAGGACGAATGCCAACTGCACTTTAGTGATACTTGCAACAAGGCAGCTTCCATGCTGGATGTTCCCTGGACTCATTCTGGAAGCAGGCTCTGACTCAGAACTGCACTACACTGCACCTGGTGACGCTGGAGGCAATGCCCAACACATTTACTTTTTCAACACACTATTCTTGGAACAGTGCTTTTGATTTCTGGGGGTTTTTTTTACAACTGTATGGGCTATGCAAAATAAGTGTCAACCTAATGGCTCACAAAAACACTTTTCTGGAGAACAAACGTTAATTGTTCATCATGACTGAATATAAGAAGTTCCTGCTTTGGATGTGCACAGGTTTTATATGCAGGGTTGCGGGGAAAGACCATTTGGAAGTTGGAGTCCGCATCATGCTGCCACCTGCAAAGCACCCCTAGCAGTCCATTCCCAAAGTACTTTCTCTGGGCTAACTTCAAGTAAATTGGGACAAAGAATTTTTGACCTTTCTGAAGCCTGTATTATAGCCTAGGCAGGCTTTATTATAGGAAAAAATTTCCAACCAAAATTTTTCTGTGCCTAGTTCATTCTGTTACTTCTAGTTAGAGTTGATCCTCTGTGCCTGAGCTTTTCTTTCTGAATTAAAGCAAGGAATCAAGTTAAGCTTTCATTGCTGTGGCATTCACAGACCTCCACAGTACTTCATGCAAAATTGAAGACCTTCCAAATCTAGATTCTTTTTGAGTTGGAAAAGTTCTACCAACATGAAGCATTTTCTAACGTTCCCCACTGCCACCCCATTTCTGCACTGTCAGGCTTGCTTCCTTTCTAGTTTCCTACAAGAAGCCAGAACAAAACCCGCGGCACACCAGGACTCAAAGTGTTGCCCATGTATTGAGAACACACTGCTGTTCCCACATGAGTGTATATTGTTTCACAAGAGCTTTGATGACATGGTGTCAGAAATAAACCAGCAGAGAGATTGCTCCTGTCAAATAATCACTAATACCTAATTTTAGTGCTGCAGGATGTTTCAGCTCTAACAAGCCCTCAGACCAAGCAGAGCGAAAGCTTCACGTTGTGGTCTCTGCCCCTGCAGAGCTTAGGAAGAACAAGGTGAAACCAAAGGTGGACTGAGGTTGCTGGTAGAAAGGGTCTCTGCAGAGTGTCAGATTTTTGGCCTCTCAAGAGTCAAAAGAGCTGATGAGCATCCCTTGAGAATGCCATGGGTTGTGCCCAACTGTAGCTTTCTCTACGAAAGTGGTTTGGAGAGGTTGTGGTAAAAGTCAAATGCCTGGTAATATGAAAATGCTTGTATTGGATACCGGTTGAGTTCAGCAGAACCTTGGAAAATATAAGGAGACAGAGGTTTGGATCTGATGGTCCATTCAAGGCCTCCCCAGACTCCAGGGTGCACCATATGCTGCAGACTCCAATGGAACGGGAGACTTTACCATTATTATGCAGTTTGCGTGCTCACTTCTCATGGCAGAAGGGAGCACATTTGGGATGAACTTCTCATTAACATTTTCAATGTTATATCACAGAAGATTCAAATCTAACAAATCACACTGATGACAAGCCACCTTGAGATGATTAATCCCTGAAATTAATTATAACACTGGGAAGAAAAAAAAAA
>NW_010110353.1:0-6524 GCF_000699245.1 Pterocles gutturalis | reverse complement strand
ACTTTTAATCTGAGGGTCCAGGGTTCAAGCCCCTGTTCAGGCGAAGGCTTTCCTTTAGGAGCCCACAGGGGGACAGTGGAGATGGGGGTGGTGACACAGGTGACTGCCTGCCCCACTCCCTTCCACACTGAGAAGTGTCCAGGTGCCCAAAGCAACCACCTTCAAGCAGCTTCCTCATAATCTGGGCTGCTGCTGGCACCTGCTTTTTCTGGGTGACAACACGGGCACAAACTGGAACACAGAGGGGAGACAGTAGGGGGGGGTCTCCAGAGGGGTGGCTGTGGTGTCTCCATCCTTGGAGATACTCAAAAGCTGTGGGAAGACAGCTCTGGGTGGCCCTGCTTGAGCACAGGGCTGGACCAGATGACCTCCTCGAACCTCAGCCCATGGTGCTGTTGCCTGTTGTCCCAAACCCACTCCAACCAAAGCCCTGCCTTGTTTTAAGGGAAGATGGTTCAGGTGAGAGCAGTGGCCCGTGGGGCCACCACGCTGCTTCAGCCAAGCCCTGACTCTGCTCTGTACATCTGTATACACTTCAGGGTATTTTTTGCAAAATAGAAAATCTTTTAACAGAAAAACCAAGTAATTTTTGGATGAAAAATATCCCCTTTGGGATTTTGACATTTTTCAACCTGAACATAGGTCAGTTGCTCAGGCATGGCACGTTACTCTGCAGATAAGCTTCATGGCCTCATAACCCAAACTGGCTTTTGGGGGGAGGGCGGTCAGGAAGAGGGTTGGAGAAATTATGTATTTCCTTGTGTTTCTGCTTCTCAGCTGTGTAAAAGTGGGACAGGTACTGCTGCTGCTCAAGGCCAACTTCTCTAGGTGTTTTTCTTCTCTTCTGTATTAACTTTAGAAGGGGAAATGCTTTTTGAGCTTTCTCTGAGTAAAGAAACTGGAACTTTCAGAAAAAGAGCAAATGAAGATGGGAGGAGTGAGAAGTTGTGCAAGCAGCACCGTACAGACTGCAACTCCTAAAAGTAAATGCATGATGAATTTTGCTCTCCCACTTCTTGCTATAGCTCGGGTATGGAAGAAAAATTATTTTGTGCAACAAAAGCACCTTCCTCCCTCTCCCCTTCCCATGCACGAGCCCCACAGACACCTGAGCCAGTCTGCCTGGGTGCTGGCAGCCCTCTGCTGCTTTCAGTTGCCCCCAGAGTGGTGGATAAATGGAGACCCGCTGCTTGGGTGGTGTCCTCTTCACCAGCTGAGCCCCAGGTGAGACCTGTGCCATACCTTGCGCAGCTTGGTGTAAGTTCTCTTTTGGAAGCTCCTGCCCAGTGTGAGTTCTGCACAGCTGTCAGGAGAGGGCACCAGGACCCAGCAAACACGGCGTGTCCACGGGCTGAAGGCTCCTGAAGAGCAAAGCCAACAGTTCAAAAGGCTTCCTCAAGCTGAGGCACCTCCTGAGGCACCCCAGAGATCTCCACCAGCCTCTGGGTGCCCATCAGAGCTCTGGTTCCAGCCCCGCAGTGTGTTAGGGTCACCCCTCAGCACTGGTGGGTTTGGCTTCTGCCATGGGAGCACTGGAAGAGGTTGCCCAGAGAAGCTGTGGATGCCCTGTCCCTGGAGGGGTTCAAGGCCAGGCTGGATGAGGCTTTGAGCAGCCTGGGCTAGTGCGGGGTGTCCCTGCCCATGGCAGGGGGTGGCACTGGGTGGGCTTTACAACGCCAGGAGACTGGAGCACCAGCAGTGGGGTTCTCATCAGGTTGATCTTCCTTCTTCTTCAGGTGGTGGCCGTGGCGCATCCTTCCTACCCCGGAGGGCAGGAGAGGGGAGTGGAGCCCTGGGTCAGCAAACTGCTGCCTCCCGCTTCCTTCGGCTCTGCAGGGTGGCAGCAGCGTCTTCTCATCCCCTTTTTGCAGAACCAGTGAGGGAAAGGTGGAAATCTGGGTGATTTCCTCTAAATTCTCAAGCTTTGCCTGGAAAATGGAGATCTTGAGCAGTGACTACAGGCTGGAAAATCATTGTAGGCATGAGCTGGGAGCAGAGAGCCCATCAGAGCTTCGGCTACCTCTTGGGTCACAGCATTTTTGCAAACCAGCCTCCTTGCAGCTGCCTCCCCTGCATCTTCAACCTGGTATTTTCATGCAACAGGCGACTGCCAAAACTGTTGCTGTGACTCGGATTCGAACCGAGGTTGCTGCGGCCACAACGCAGAGTACTGACCACTATACGATCACAGCAGAAGCCGTCCTGCCACACGCCGGGTCCACGGGCAGGAGAGCAGCTGCGCCGTCCCCTCCCCTGGCACAGGGCACCCAGCGTGGCCCGGGAAACAAAACCCCGCTGTTTTATTAACGGGGCTACAAACGGACTTGGATGCTGCTGCTCAGAGCCTCAGTGACCTGGAACGTGGCGCTGAATTGTGCAAAATGCTGGCAATGCCTGGGTGGCACCTGGGGACCGAGGCTGCTGCAAAGGACAGCGCTGCCGAGGGGATATCGTGCCACGGGGGCACCACTCAGTGGGGGCATCATTCTGCAATACAGCAAATTTAGGGTTATATTAATTTCAGCTAAATCTAAGTTGTACAAGAGGTGCATAATACAGTAATTTTATGGCATCATAAGTGCACAGTACGAGTTTGTGGCAATTCAGGTTAAAACACAGCAAACGGCACAAAGATCTCCATGGGGAGATGGGTGATGCTGGGGGAAGGTCCTGGGCAGGGAGATCCGGGTAACCTGGGATGTCCCCAGGCTCCTCATCCAACATCCAACCTCCCTGGGCTCCCATTGCCACTTCCCTGCCTGGTCATGGTCCCTGCAGAGAAATCCTTCCCTGGAGCATTGCTCAGGTGCATTGTGGGGCTCTTTGGGTTGGGGTCTTGTCCTCCAAACTCGGGTCTCTGGGGTTTGTGCTGACACTGAGGTCTGCCTTTCAGCCCTTGGTTTTTCACCCCAAACCACCCCTCCAGCCCCTTCTGTGACACATGCAATCTTCCCCCATCCCATTTGTGCCTCCTGGTGGACCATTGACGGGGTGTGTCGGTCAGTGGCGCCCACCCTCTCCTCCTCCAGGCTTTTTGCCCCTGCCTGGTTTGGAGAAGAAAACTGATTTTCTGTCCTTTTAGCCTCATGGTGACTGGGTGTGCGCCACAGACATGAGCGGGTGGTATGAGGTGTCCTGGGGTTAAAATTGGCCAAGAGAGACAGATTCAACGCTAGTCTGACCCCCTCTTCCTTTGCACCCATCAGGGATTTCTCTTCCCTTGGGAACACCAGAATGGCCTCACCGCTGGCGAGGGTGGGGAGCACCAAGCGTTTGCTCTCCCACAGACGTCCTGCCCCTGCCTGTCCCTCCTCTGCTGATGCTCACAGGCTCCCAAACAGGGACTTCAAAACGGTCCCGCGTGCCCTGTTTTGGGACCACCCCGTGTACCTCCCACTCTGCCAAGGTGGGGGGCACGGTGAGGGTCCCGTGTTCTTCATCCCTATATTAAAACACAATCTTTGTATTCCTCATAATGAAAGAATTGCTCTACATTACATTACTCCCAGTTTCACGCCTTCCAGAGAGTGCTTTGGTGACCCCAGAGCTGCTTTTGTTGTTTCTGACCCGTCCTGGATTCAGCTGGGACAGGGTTAATTTTCACAGAAGCTGGCTGGTGGGCATATCCAAGGGGATATTCCATACCATGCCGACGTCATGCCCGGGATATAAAGGGAAGCTAGCCAGGAGAGGGGTGGTGGTCTTTGGTGCAGGCGTCTTGGTGTGGTGAGGCTTTTGCATTGTGTGTCATTCTATATCTTCTTTTGTTATTATATTCCCTTTTTCTTGTGTTGCATTATTAAAATCTGTCGCTACCTCAACTCACGAGGTTCCATCTTTTTTTTTTTTTATTCTTTCCCCATCTTACCGGGAGGAGGAAAGGTGAGGAGAAGGGAGCAGCCAGGTGGCAAGCGGTGGCGCGCAGTTCCTGCTTGGTCCTTACTCACGACAATCTTTTTGGCGCCCAACGTAGGGCAAGAAGGGTTGAGATAACCACAAATCTGACCAGCACGTGCTCTAAAAGTTTGTTATACTCATTTCTTGTATGAGTTAAAAACTTACTGGTCATGGTGCTGGTCCATTTGTTCAAGTGGTAGTGCTATGTAAAGTCTTACATGCATTATGTTTTCCCTGTGGCAATGTTTATCAGCTCAGGGAGATGGACCGGGGTGATGATTTTGCTGTGTCTCCTTGTGTGTCAGGCGGGATGAGGATTTGAGCAACCTGGGCTAGTGGGAGGTGTCCCTGCCCATGGCAGGGGGTGGAACTGGGTGATCTCTAAGGTCCCTTCCAACCCACACCAGTCTGTGATTCTATGAATTTACACTGAAATGAAAGGAGGTTCATAGACATCAAAAAGGAAGGAGAAAAATATCATCAGCATCTGGAGTAATTCCTGGCACAAACATCAGTCACCGTGACAAAATCTTGACAATCCTCCACAGTCGATATCGACTGTGTAAAAAGGGAACAACTCGTTCAAGAAATCCAAGAGCACGGGGTCACCTTCATGCTTTTCTCCATGGGGCTCACCTGCTAGGTGACCTTCCTTTGCCTTTCTGCCCCTTTCCTTTCTCTGGGCCAGATAGTTGGATGGAGACTGAGACCACCTTCCTCAAGAAAGGAGAACTTCAGTAGAAGGACTCTCTGAAACCATACAAGGGGAAGACTCTTCAGAAAGCGTCTTTGTGGCTATTTAACACCAATGACAGGTGGACGAGCTCCAGTACCTGATAAAACAATCCAATTCCCTCGACTCCATCATCTCAAAGAGGTCTCGGTTTCCAGGAGGTCTTTGGTAGAGTTTAGCAGCCTTTTAAAAGTCATGTCCAGGTAATTTTTCTCCCCACATTCAAGTGCACAGGACCTGTGGGAGAGGCAGACCCCTCCAACCTTGGCAGTTCAAGGCAGAGCTTCCTGAAATGAAGGAGCAGCTTGTAACATAGACCATGCCACAGCACCCTGGGTAAAGCAGGCTGTGTGCAGGAGGACCTCTACGGACAGAACCAGCCTCATGTTTGCAGGTCCTGGTCTTCATAAGGGATTTTAACCACCCTGATATCTGCTGGAGGGACAATGAAGCAGGGAATACACAACCCAGGAGGTTCCCAGAGAGCATTGTCGATGGCTCCCTGACGTATGGGATAGGGGAGCTAAGGAGAAGCAGAGCTCTGCTGGACCTCGTCCTTACACACCAAGAAGGGTTCACTGCATCAGACGGTTGTGCTGCCATTCAGAGGCAGAGCTGCGGAATGAGCCTCTCTGTGCCCAGGGACAAAGCCCTACCAGGATGACAGCAAGGTCCCCACCCGAATATCAGACATTCAGACCAGTCGAGCTCAACTATATGCAGAAATAACTCTGAGAAGTTCTCTCAAAGCATTAGTGAACACTCTCACAATGTTACTTAAAAGGAGACCAAGAGAAAGGCTCAAACAGAGCTACTTATTGTTTACACAGATTTATTAAGACACAGCACAGCCTGGTGCAGCAGCAAAGGGACCCGCTGTCCTGATCCTCGGCTGGCGTCTCACCACGGCACCACTTTCCCTTCCCAGTTCAGGAAAGTCCCAGTCTCCTTCTCCGAGAGGGAGGAGAGCACCTTCAGCATCCCTCGCACACTCTCATCCACTGTCTGCAGAGGCAGAGGGAGAAAAACAGTCGTGTGTCCAAGGTCCAGCTGGGTTCTGCCATGGAGCAGATCATTGCTCAGGGCTTGACGCCTCTGCCATGAGTGAGTAGAGGCCAGTGCGGGGCAAGAACAGTTCTTCCTCATCCATCATCTCCTTCCCTCATGTGCTCCAGCCCAGGGAATCTGCCAAGGGGCTCCCCAAGATCCCAGCATCTCTTGGACTGTTAACCCCCAGGAAGCTCTGCATTCCCAAACAAAGAGGTTCTTCCAGACCTTGGCCAAAAGCTCTCTTACCATTTGTGACTGTGGGCCCCCCATGGCAGTCTGCACCCAGCCAGGGTGGAGAGCAGCGCAGAGGATGCCGTGCTCCCGGTACCGCAGGGACTGGCACTTGGTCAGCATGTTCAGAGCAGCCTGCGGGGACACAGGGAGGGGATGGTGGCGGGAGGGGACATGTCCAGACCCCAGGGCTGGGGCAGGGGAGGGAAGGGGGATGGGGGGGGGGAGGGAGGGGGGAGCCACTCACTGGGGCACGCAGTGATGCCACACTGCGCCCATGCAGATCCCAGCCCAGCTGAGGGCCCGTCCTGGCACGTCCCTCTGAGGTGGGACCCAGGACCAGGCACAGGAATGTGCCATGACAGGGACCCAGTGACTGACAGGAGCTCCGTCACAGCGCAGGGAGGTGCCAGGACTGAGGGCAAGGTCGAAAGGCATACGAGATCATTCGGGGAGGAAAATGTCTGGGCTCACGCCCAGCACAGTGTGGCAGTACCTTGCTGCAGCGGTAGGAGATGACTTGTCCATAATCCCACACGAAGAGTTCCTCAATGGAGCCCGCAGAGCTGGACATGTTGATGATGGCAGCCCTGCTGCAGCTCAGCGCTGAGCC
>NW_010110352.1:260243-309425 GCF_000699245.1 Pterocles gutturalis | reverse complement strand
TCTGTGATTCTGTGATTCTGTGAATCTTTGCCTGTATGGTTGGAGATACTAGTTTATAATCTCATTTATTTATTGAGACAATTCTACAAGGACACTTTGACACATACTGGAGTTTTGTTCTTTGTCCTTCAAGAACTGAGGAAGATGATGTGTCATCTCCAATGACTGTTCATTGAACAAAAATAGCAAAGTGGAAACAAAAATGTTTCCCATTAAAAAAGAAAGTTTACATGCTATACTGAAGTCATTATTCAAATTCACAGTTGAAAGTGACTATCACACTGCCTCAGACACAAATCCATGTAAGCATTTCAGTTCAAGTGATTCAGAGGAACCAATGAATAAATAGTCCCATCACTGTTTTTTGATGCAGGAGGGCAATGGCCATTTCTCGTGTGGAAATTATGAGCAGATGAGGAGGTCTCTGTTCTGTAAATCTGGGCTTGCATTTCACAGCAACCAAACTTGCTCAACAGAATGAAGAAATCCCTGCGGAACGTCTTGGTGAAAATGGCGTAGAGGAAAGGGTTAGCACAGGAATTGATGGGGTAAAACAAAACCAGAAGGATCTTGGATTTGGACACTGTGATGAGAGGAACCTTGAGTGAGGCTGATATGGCAAAAAAAGATATTGGTGCCATGCAGAGGAAGTCTGTGAAGATCAGTATGGCCATGCGCTTGGCAATCTTGGTGTCGCTGTTTGAAGAGATGACGTTAGGGTTTCTCACAGTAAAGTAGATGCAGATGTAGCAGGCACATATGATCACAAATGCGAGTACGTTCAACACTAAAAGAAACATAACATAAGCCTGAGAAAACGGTGTTTCTATATCCATGGGCAAACAGATGCTCACCTTCATGTAGCTGCTGACACCAAATATTGGAAGAAGTGCCACTGTGAAAGCAAATATCCACCCAAAAATCATTATAACCACAGCGTGACGAAATCGAACCTTACGGTCCAGTTGCATGGCGTAGGTGATGGTGTGCCACCTTTCCAGAGTTATCACAGTCAGCGTGTACACTGAGAGTTCACTTGCAAACACTGTAAAAAACCCTGCAGCATTGCATCCTGCCCCAGTTTGCCAGTCGATGGCATAGTTGTAGTACTGGCTTTTGGTCTGAATGTCTACAGAAGCAATAAACAACAGGTAGATACCTATGCAGAGGTCTGCAAACGCAAGATTGCACATCAGAAAACGAGGTACGGTGAGTTTGTATTGACTGCTTATTAAAATAATGAGGACAACAATGTTCCCAGTGATGGCTAAAATGTTGATAAACCATATCAGGACTCTCAGGATAGTGTATCCCATGATATCTTCACATGGATTAAAAGCATCCGGTTTAGGTGAGCAAGCTACGTTAACTACTTCATTGCATAAACCATAGTCAAATTCATTCTCTGCTGGGTCAAATCCTATGCCGTAGTTGGAAATATAATCTTCAGCTGCAGATCGTCTACGTATCTTAACGCCAGGCTGCTCATCAAGGTCTTGCTTGGCCTGAGATATGCTACATATTGGATGTAATTCAGTGCTGAAATTGTAAAAAGAGTGGAGTTGAAAACTGAGAGACACAGCACGAGACATATAACAAAACATGAAATCATCCTGTTTCCTTTAACAGCTCAGATTTTCTGGTTAGCTGATTATATAGATTACCCTTGAGCTTGAAATTAGTAGTCTGGCTGGTCCTTATTCATAAAATATTACATGAAAGTGTAAATTATTTGGAAAAATCATAAAAGGTAAGGGAAAGGAAACTCTGCTGTTTGCTTTGCTAGCAATCGTGGCACAGTTACCCACCTGGACAGGCACATTCTGTAAGAAGCTGTCCTTATTTCTACTGAATTTCCCAAATAACCTGTCATTGATAAGCTGATTCTTGCATGAGGGAAATGTGATGACAAATTCCTGCATAAGACTGAACTTTGGAGAATGAGTCAATTCAACTGTGCACATAAGGAGCCTGTATAATCACAATAAAGCTACTATCCCTTAGTACTATTCTCAAATTCATTTTTTTCCTAAAGTTTTTGGCAGCCGGTGTGCCATCTTCAATCTTGTAACTCCAGTTTGTTCCATTCATTTTGAGTATCTCATACCATATTGGCCATTAACACAAATAAAGAGCATAAATAAATTCATGCAGTCTTCCAGATAATCTCTAGAAGCCAGATGCCAACACAAATGAAAACACAAGACATGGTAGAACATTTTGCTTAAAAACTGTTTTTCAAAGAAAATGGATTTGAAAGGAGGCAAAGTGAAGCAAAGCCAAGGCAAGCCAAACCAAAGGAAACCACACCAACCCAACATTTCTGTAGAAACATTAGATACTTTTGTTTCTGTCAGAAAGTATTTTTTAAACATTTTGCATATTTTAGAAAAGGTAGATAAAGTGTTTCAAGAAAAAAAATGCCTTTGAAGGTGAAACAAGTATTTTTGACAGCTTTTTGACAACTTTGGCTTTATTTCCTAGAGGATTAACTCTATGCCCTTCTTCTCCATGCCTAGACCAAAGGAAGAAACAAATGTTTTGACTGAGACGACAGAAAGATGATCAGCTCCCTCAAAATAAGAAATACCAAGGCACGTTAACAAGAAATAAAGGATCAGACTTTATCAACTGCCATCCTTGAAATGTGGTGTCCCAGAAACATACATCCATAGCTTTGCATAAAATGGGCCCAGACCCAATCTGAGTTAGAGAATAAACCAGCTGACAATGTGGTGCAAAACCAAGACAGTTCAGCTCTGCTGACTTTCATCTACATCCTAGACAGTAATTTAGGTGTGTAATTTCTAGGAGAGGACCCCAGCTTGCCTTCCACCCTCACTTGCAGTCGAGTTGAGAAAAGAGCTTTCTAGGCAAGTTAGGCTGAAATTGTTAAACCGTTGGTAGCAGCTTCAAAGAGAGGATTCTTTTCTGTAACCTAATTCTACCCTTTGACTTTGTGCACTTGCTACATCTTCCAAAATCGAGTTTAAAAGGTCTGCGAGAAAGGAAAACTAATGAAGACCCAGCACCAGAAGGTGAGGGACGCTTCCTACGAGGTTCTGAGCATCCTCTATTATTATCAATATTTTTTATCTTGCCTGTCAACTGAGGCAGAAAACTGATTTTCTTGGAGGTCAAATAAGCCCTGTGGAGGTCACAACAGCAATAACAAGGCATTACATTTTGCGCCGCTGTGTTCTGCTCGCGTAAGGATGAGTGAGGGGTCCAGTGTATTGATCAATATATCAACATTTCTCTAGCTGAAAGGGAAAATATGGAGCAATAACGGGAAAGTCCCTCCATTTTGAGTGCAACAGGCATTTGAGGGTGTTGAAATCTACTGCAATTAGTGGTTCTTCATAAATGAACGGAGGGAAATGCTTTTATCCAGTAATTCCTCAGCTATGAGTTAAAAATAAACCTTTTCCCAAATTACGGAGGCACTGCCTGGAGCAAATCTGTCCCTTGATAAGACTGCTATGTCAGGCCACTTAAATATTTCTGATGATTACAATTTATTAATTGCTGAATTATCTTACAGCCAGCGGTCCCAAACAAAACCAGGTTCCCATGGAGTTAGCTGCTCTGTTTGCTCCAAGGATGGGTGGTGAGGGGGGTGTCCCAGCTGGTTACCTGTCCCATGAGCAGATCAGATGGGCAGTTGTAGACTCCTGAGGGAAAGAAAAGCCATCCTCTGGTACTGACTGCTTACCAGTTCTTTGAATGGAGATATTTGCCCTTTGGGCTCTACAGTCCATTCAGAACAACAAGTTAAAGCATTTTTTGGCAAGGGATGCTTGCTTCCTTTTGAGACAGTAGGTAGCACAACACAGCTCATTTGTTCAGTCTATTGTAAGCCTCTGTTACTCTTTAACACTGTTTTGGTCAAGTAAACCCTCTGAAAAACAAACTAGAGAAAGGACAACTTAAAGAATAACATTAAAATTGGCAGAGTGCTCCAGCAAAAATAGACAAAAATTACTGCCTTTGTACAAGTAGTTATTTTATGTGCTTTGCCTGGATCCGGTGACAGCAGGATCTTGTGTGCTGAGAAACATGCTCAGCAGAATAAACAGTCCTGACCCGGGTTGGTTCTGTATTAAGCCCTATCTCAAACCAATCATCCTCACTGCAAAGTGACATCGAGTGAGTTGTGAGCAACCCCTATTATGTTCTCATAAGATGAGGCCCAAACACAACTCCTGATGCTGCCACATACTTTAAAAAAATAGGATTTCAAGTGACAGCTCCTCCAAAGAATAATGATCAAGTGTAAAGACAGAGTCATATCAATGTCATTCTTTTAGGCAGAAGGTGATCTTTATGTCGAAGAAAGACAAAAGCTTGCTGAAGTTCATAATAGTCTATGTCAAGTTGAGGGTTTTAACATCCAGCCTCTGCCCTATCCGCACTTCAAGGATATTATTTTCCAGTCACAGAAAAACGTGAGGGGAGTTCAACACACTGCACTGGGCTTGTCCTAACAAAGCAGTTTACTTTCTGTTAGGCCAGCATCACAATATTTCAATGGGATAAATCTACAGATTGATATTCATCACATAACCTTTCTTGAAATGGGAAAAAAAACCAAATAATCAAAATGGCCTACGTTTTAATTTGTGTCTCAGGCTGGTGGAGCTGTGCTTGATGAGACACCCTCCAAAGTTTAGGAAGCACTGCCGTAACAGGTTTAAGGTTTCTGTTATCACAACAGAGCCTGTTCGCCACTGCAGATGGACTGGGAGAGGTGACTGAGCATGGTCCACTATGGCAATTTATTTTATTGAAGGTTCTTGAGTGCTGCAAAAGTCTCAAAGAGAGGAAATCTGACATAAAGGAGGCATCCAGAAAGGGGCCACGCATCCATGCCTTCATTCCTTCACAAATTTCCCATGTGGACACCAACTGCTGCTGAGATCCTTAGAAATACATTCTGGGGATGATGAGGCATCTTTTTATCCTCCCTGGACCACCTGGAAGTATTCTGAGACCCAAACGGCCACGGGAGAACAACCGTCTCCTGTGAGGGTGCACAGCAAGTCAGGTCAGGCATGGTTCTCACCACCACTGGTGCCAGCTGTCAAGAAAACTGCTTTGAAATGAAAGCTGGTGTAGCTACTGTACATGTAACTAATCTCTCCTGAAGTGTATGGTAACACCTCTGGCATCCAAACTGAACCAAAATGCATCTATTTCCTCTCTGTAAGCTGGAGAGAGGATATCAGTCTCCCACCAACTTCAGTACAAGACACATGACTGTATAAAAGAAATTCCCATTTTTAATTATGCTTTAAAGAAGTTAACAGGAAGAGTTGATCTAAATAATTGATTCCAATAATTTTGCATTTATGCTTAATATTTTTTAAAAGTCTGGTAGCTATTAAAGACATACAGATACATTCAACTTTGATCTGTTGAACAGGGTGATACAGTTCATATACACATTTATTCAAGTAATCGTACACCATATATCATAAAGAAGATAATCTTCAGCTCGCATACTATTTCTTACCGCTGCACCACACCTGATACTACAGTGGACTGTGAAGTTGTGACCAGACTTGCTCCAGAAGCAGCCCCAGCGCTGCACAGTGCTCCAGCCCAGCTCACTGGCCATCCACACTGGTATGAGCTCTGCACAGTCCATTGGCATTTCTTTGCCAAACTGGATTTGCCCAGGCTGTGGGAAGAGCTGTTAGTGTCTTCCTTGGGTTCTGACCTGCCAGAGCAGAAACTTCCAAGAGTGGGGCTAGACTGAGGGGGAAGGGAGTGCTGCAGGCTTCAGTTCCCTGGGACAAGCGTGACATGGAAGTTATCTAAAGCCCAAGTAAGGGTACTGGAAAGTGAGAGCTTACCAAAAGGTCAGGGACATTTCCTCCTGTAGTTTTCCTTCAATAGTGACTCTTACCCTGTTTTTGAAAAGTCCAGTTGCCTGATTTAAGGAGTGGATTCTGGGATTTGGGGCTTGATTTGTCCCAAGTAGCCCAGAAGCCAAGTACCTTCAAAAATATGAATCATAGTGATATCAAGGTTCCTTTGCAGTTTCAGGACTAAACACGCTTCTACTGGACTCTTTGGCAAATACCACTTTGCCACCAGTGCTGGAAGGACTGGACTCATTTCTACTTAGCAGCAACTAAGCACCGTACATGCATAAGCCTGCAGAAGTAGGTGAAAATGTCTCTAGCTGATAAAAGTCCTAGCGAAAAGTTTAGCATTTTGGATCAAAAATGGGCATTGGCTGGATGTATTCTGTCAGATACTTCCCTTATCACTGCAGTCTCCACCATCAGAGTTTCACTCTTTACACAGTTTTACAGACACATGTAGGTGATATTTATTAGCTATCTGCACATGCAAGATCAGTTATCTTTCATTACCTGGTGACAATACAACACTAAAAGTAAAATAAATGGCTATTATAAGAATTAAAATAGAAGCTACTAATAGTTTATACTTTCTCTGCATGGTTTTACTTTTCTTTGAAGTTTTAGGTGACTTCTGAAGACAATGTCTTGAATTGTAACAATGATCCACAATTTTTTTCTGGCATGGCAAATTACAAGTCTTTGAAGACACCCAGTAAAGGAGAAACTTCCAAGAACAACAGGAGTTTGTAGAGGCACCAGTTCCTCATGTTTTTCCAGTGGCCCAAATTCAGGAGGTTCATTAACTAGTTAATGTGTACATTTGAAGTCTAATCTGAGCAGCTGAAAATATTCGGTGGGAATCATTGACACCTGAAGTCTCACTGCAACTTCTAGTGGAAAATTAAAACAAGCATGGAAAATTGCTTTGGGAGCCCAAAAAGACACATCACCCTCCCACCCCTCTCTGTTGATTTGGGTAAAATCATGTCCAAAACTGTTGTGTATGTAGACTGGACAGGTAACGTGTCTGTGGCCCTTGGCTGGACAGTGTTCCAACATAAGTGTGGCTTTCAGAGACAAGAGTTTAAGATCACTCAGCAGTCCTGTTATCCTCCTGAATTGATGGCCAAGTATCGACCGGCTTCTCTGCAAACACAGCTTGCCCTCCAGCTACCTCCTGAAAAGTTATCCAACTTCTGTTGAACGCCTTCAGCATGGCTCCAGGATGATGCAGGACAGCACATCCCCATGAAAGATGGACCTATGACCGGTGGGGGATAGACCCGCGGCTGGGGAAAATGTTGATGTGAACACACCTATCAAAATTCATTACTCCCCTGTGATGAAGAGGCAGTGCACTCTATAGCGTGCATAAGCATGTACGCATTGTATATTTATTTATTTCTATCCATTTACTTACCTGTATTGAAGAGATCTTTTCTATCCAGATTTTGAGGAAGTTTATTTAATTCACTATCAACTGCTGAGAAGCACCAAAAAGAAAAAAAAACAAATGAAATCACTTACTTTTGTCTTTTCCAGTTTGTAAACGCACAGCAATGGCTAGGGTAGGTGAAGTTTGCCTCTATCAAAGATCTAAATTTGCTTAAATCGGGAAGCTTTTTTAAATTATACGTAGACCTTGCTCTTAGCTTCTTAATGTGTTCTAATCCATGACTGGGCAGGAAACTGATTCTTGTCCTTGAAATATCCCTTTAAGAAAACATATGAAAATCTCAGTAAAAAGCAAATTTACTTCTGCTTGATGTGTTTTAGACTGACTCATTTTCAGAGAAGCGATTGGAAAGAGATCAGCTGGAAATCTCAACAGAAAAGAGGATCCAGGGATAAATTAGGTGTTCCTCCAGGAATCCTGAACTAATATCCATTGCAAACAACAATCAAGTGATGTTAGCCTAGTCCAAGGAAAAAGAAAAAAAATCCTGTAACACTGCATAAGAATTATCAGGGATGTAAACTGTTATGTAAATCATTAGTGCCATATGATTCTGGGTTTAGTGAATACCCAGTAAATACAACAATTATCCCAGAATACTCTTACAGGATAAAAAAGCTCGATGCAATCACAACACAAGTTTGCTACATAAACTTCACATGATGGGAAGGCTGCTGCGGAAAAGGCAGTAAACACAGAGAGAAGCTCCCGGGGGGTACAGATGTGAGGAGAGGTTGATGCTATTAGGTTTTGTACTCATTAGGAAGAAAAAGAGATTAACAAGGAACAGGGGTGACATGGTTCCAACTGCGAGGAACAAAAATAACAAAACATTTCCAGAGGTTTAAAAAAGAAAGAGAGCACAGACTGAAGGGAAGAAAGGGGCAAGATTACAGGAGGTGAGGAGAGATGTATTTGCGTGGAAGGTAATTACTGTGTGGGACGGGCTACCAAAGGCAGCAATGGAAGCAGCCAATACGAATGTATTAAAGAGAGCATTAGCCAGGCTTTTAAAAGGAAACACATTGTGCAAACACTAAAGCTTGACCGGTGCCGCGCAGGCGGGGAAGAAGAACCAAGGGTGCTCCATCTCCAGTCTAAGAGATCTTGGGAACCCATCCCCATGGCTCCAGGTTGTAACAGCCGGGGCACAATGTCCACACATTTCCCTCCCTAGTGCACAAACTGCGTCCCTCAGCTCACAGCAGCAGGAGAGTACACTCTTTTCTCTTAAGAGCACCAGTAAAAATGAATGGCACAGAATCACCCTGTCCTCCCTTGGCCCCTCCGCTCCTACAGCCTGAGACTGATCCAGGACCCAGTGCTCTCTGGGGCTGCTCCGCTCTTTGTTCTCTGACAAAAGAAAGGAATTTTCCCCAATCAAGGAATTGGACTGGCAATATTTGTAATTTTCTCCATGCCCCCTCCGAGGTCCAATCCATCTGTAACAGTACGATGTCAGGACAACATGTAATTTCATCTCTCTTACCCAACATGCACAAATGGTTTTTATTCTCTTTTTAATGCAGCAGAGTGGTGCCATGTAAGGGGGAGACCAGTTTTCAGCAGCATGCTATAAAGTTCAGACAGTTGCTATGTACCATATGCGCATTTGCACGTCCATCCTCTATTCTAAGAAACAATATTAACACCGGGAAATGGCTCTGTTTGAACCCCAGTCTTTAGCTTAGGGTGGCCAAACTTAACAAATCCCTAGGCAGCTAATAAAGCAGCTAGTAAAATTGGTGGTGGGGAAAGATGATTTTAGCATCCATGCTGTGCTCACAGCTGAACCTTTGCATCCAGGCTCTGAAAGCAGCAGCTGACGAGAAATTTTAGGGTATTGATTTCTGACTTAGACACTTGGGGAGGTAATAAGGTTGCAAGGAGTAACCTCGATTGTTTCATGGACTGACTATTGCCCGTAGTATGCTGCCTAATGAAAACTGTCACCTACAGTATATGCTCATGACTCAACAGCTAAACTGCAGTTTCTGCCTAAATCTACAGACAGCATCACTCATGAAACTTCACAAGGGCTCATAATTCTGAACAAGAGTATGGAAAATGTTTTCTTTGGCTTGTTAGCTAAAAATCTTTACCGAGTGCAAGTCCTAGACTTAAAACCAGCTAAAATGCTACTGGATCTCTGGGCATCTCTAAATAATTTCATAAATATAAAATAGTTTTCCATTAAAATATTTTCTTTTTATTTTGAAATGTTTTCTTTTTATGTTCATTATTGCACGTAAACAGAAGTGAGTTAGGGGAAGTCCTTTGCATATTCCTGGGGGTTCTGTTGGTACCTCTGTTAGGGACACTTATCAGTATACTGCTGACAAGCCCCCAAACAGCAAACACAGATGTTGTGCAGGTGGTTTAGTGACTTACTCCATTGAGACACCACACACAGACCTCAGTGCAGAGGTTCTCTGGGATGTTGCTCTCTAGTTCCAGGCTTGATAAATTAAATAAGCATGATGAGCAAGATGATATAGTGGCAGTAGAAAATCAAACCAGAAAGCTTTGGTGACTGGAATATATGTTCTTGTGTTATTATTGCTCGGCTGCTAGTCATCAGCCTTGACAGCAGCAGTGCAGGAACAGCAAAACGCATCTGACATCTCTTCCAATCACTTCCCTTTCCCACTGGGAGTCTCTGTTGGATCAGCAAAAATACTGACCAGCTGATAAGGTTTGAAAGGCATATATAGAAATAGCAAGAAAGGGCTGGTGGAGCAGATATCAGAGAGGAGGAGACTGGTTCGTGAGAACAATTTCCTCTGTGCTTGTGTCTGAACACAGCTGTCAAGCTGGGGATCTACTGGAGCTCTCCTGTGGCCCCCATATGTGGGTTTCCCACTGAAGACAAATTGCAAGGACAGGATGGACCCCAGCCACATCTCGCCCTGTATCCAAGTTAGGACACAGCCAGAGAACTCCTAAGGACCTCACTACAAACTGGTGTAAGTCACTACAGCTCTGTGAGCACCAGAAGATGATTAAATGGAACAATCTGTCTGAAAATGGAAGCTATAAAGCTTCAAGTTGGAAATACAGAGTATTTCTGTAGAGAAGGAATGTGTATAGGTGTGGAAGTAATTAGCCGTTTGATTTATTTGCCTACTGTCAGCGCTGACATCCTTTAACTCAAAACTTGATGTCTTTCCAAAAGAGATATTCTAATTCAGCCAAGAGCTGTAAGCCTGGGAGAGGAATTGATTTGTGAAACTGTGTAGCCTGTACAAGGGCTAAGATTGGTGCTTTCTGACATTCCCATTTGTGTTTGGGTATCTTTCACATTATTTCAATATGCTGAAATGTAAAATAGAAATTGGCATTAATTGACTGCACAACACTGGTTCAGGAAGATCAAGAGTTAAAACATCTTGATGTTCATTCTAATAAAACATTGCGGTCTGAAACACAGATTTGATTGCAACAACACTATGTGCCCCAGCAAAGATATGATTATGGGTCAATCATCTCCACAAGTGAAAGCACATTCCTGATGCACACTACAGTGATAGATTAATAAGAAGGCTCTTCTTTCATGATCGCAGTCAGGATAAAAATGTAATTTCCTACCCATAGAATAGTGGATGTATTGGTAATGAAACAGAAAACTTCTTACACAAATAACTCGGTGTTAGAAATTGAACTATCAAATGAATCTGAACTACAGCCGAATCAATTTGATAAACCTCTACAATATGATTGTATCAGCTCCAGCTTGCAAAGAAAACACAGTTACTTTTTGCTACAGGAAGCAATGCTTTTCCTAGGAAACATCAATGATATTACTGCTGAAAAGATACACCACCGGCAGTCTTTTCCAAAGAAGAAAGACACTTTGAGGGACTGATGGAAGAGGAGCAGAATGCAGTAACCCATGCCATAGCGCTTGATATCATAGGTGCACTGACCATCACAACGTGGAAGAAGGCCTTCAGAAGGCCTCAACTCAAGGTTAACCAGTCATTTTTCTCCCCATTTTTTAGATTTCTAACCACTCTAACAGAGTCACAGAATGTTAGAGATGGGAAGGGACCTCGAAAGATCATCCAGTCCAATCCCCCTGCCGGAGCAGGAACACCTAGAGCAGATCACACAGGAACGCATCCAGGCGGGCTTTGAATGTCTCCAGAGAAGGAGACTCCACAGCCTCTCTGGGCAGCCTGTTCCAGTGCTCTGCCACCCTCACCGTGAAGAAGTTTTTTCTCATATTCCAGCGGAACCTCCTGTGTTCCAGCTTGAACCCATTGCCCCTTGTCCTGTCACTGGATGTCACAGAGAAGAGCCTGGCTCCATCCTCCTGACACTCACCCTTTACATATTTATAAACATTGATGAGGTCACCCCTCAGTCTCCTCTTTTCCAGGCTAAAGAGACCCAGCTCCCTCAGCCTTTCCTCAGCAGGGAGATGCTCCATTCCCTTCATCATCTTTGTGGCTCTGCGCTGGACTCTCTCCAGCAGTTCCCTGTCCCTCTTGAACTGAGGGGCCCAGAACTGGACACAATATTCCAGATGCGGTCTCACCAGGGCAGAGTAGAGGGGGAGGAGAACCTCTCTCGACCTACTGACCACCCCCCTTCTGATACACCCCAGGATGCCATTGGCCTTCTCGGCCACGAGGGCACAGTGCTGGCTCATGGTCATCCTGCTGGCCACCAGGACCCCCAGGTCCCTCTGTGTAAAATCTTCCAACAGCTCCAATGACCCCTTTTCAACCTTTCCGGGTGACTCCTAGTCCTCTCTGGACACCCAGGGTAGATGGGAAGAGAGAAAGGCTCTGATGAATTGGTGAGACAGGAAAAAAAAGACTCCCAATGTCTCTGGTGCAGCTCTTATGTGTTGTGGCTTGTGCTCAGAAACACAAGCAGTTGTGCACACTCCCAGGCATTTTCTGATCCCACGGCAAACCATAGATTGAGGTAATTAATGGTGACTGAGATCCAGGAGCATCTTACTGCTCAATTCTCTACTGCTGAGAGCTTGCTTTCCAGCTTGTTCCCCACCAAAGACATCCTGCTGTGACTGCGTGAGATGTATCTCACACCTGTCTCTACAGGGGATGGGACGTCCCAGTCCCTATCCATGTAGGGAAGGGATTTGAGCTTTAGAATCACGCTTCAGAGATGCAGGGGCAGATCTTCAGTGTCAAGCAACTCAGATTTAAGCACTGAGGACCCACACACTTAATCCTGATTTTGCTCAAACAAAAAACTAACAGCATTTTTCTCTGGACCTAAATTCCTGGATCCAAATACTTCTGAAAACTTGAGGACAAAGTGAAAACAAGTATCTAGTCTGAAATTACAGTTATGGTTTCCAGTTTTTTTAATATTTTTTTTTTTTATATTCAGAACTACACCTCCAGTTTTGAACTCCAAGATTCTTGAGATTTTGAAATCCAGACCGGCATTCATATGTTCTTCTCTGTTCTTTCTTGGGAGTTAATAGTGAGAAAAATAATATCTGAATATTACTTACAAAACAACAGGCCCATTGGCTCCTTGGAAGACCTCATTAGGTAATTTTTCTAGGTTGTGATTATCACTTAGATTTCTGAAAAACACAACAAAATTGATGCTAAAACAATCTGAGATTTAAAAAATAGCTTGTAGCAGTTACTACCTTCTAATAATTGCTTTTCAGAAAAGTAAACCACAGAATTAGTTACAGCTCATCCAGGTAGGTTCCATTAAATGCATGATTCTCAATTTCCCGAATCCCGTTTTTATTCAGCCATCTGCAATAGAGAGAAAGAAAAAAAAAAAAAAAGGGTTGTGTTCTGATTCATGCTTTGTAACTAAAATGTATGTAATTCAAATCAGTGAAAGGGATTTCACACAAACAAAAATAATCATTAAATGGATATTCAAATGGTGAGATTTCTATGAGCACTAGCTGGTAAGATCCCAATAGTCGGGAGGCTGGGGAGAGCAGACATGAATAGGGCAGATGAGCCCTACCATCAGAGCTGACAGCTAGAGGAAGGGTCTGAAGCAAGGGCAGAGCCGATGAAGATGCTGGTGCTGCCCATGGGTGTCCTGGGAAGGCTGTAGTGGGGTTGGTGAGGTTGGTCCAGGTTAATCCCAGGAGGGGTGAGACCAGGATCCTTCCTGCTGGTGCTGTCGGTGCCACTGAGGTTTACTTTTTTCAAGATGCTCTTGAAACACTGGGCCACAGTTTAACTTTTGACAGTTATTAGAAAAAAAGACTCAGGAATCAAAGCTCCTGGGGCTTTCTGCCAAGTTTTTTACTGTAGTGCATTAACTAATTGACGTTTAACGTCCTTCCCCCTCTTCCCTTCACGGTCCTAAAAATCTACATTTGGGTCAGTGGTATTTATCATCTTTATGGTGCAATCTTTCATCTTGCTTTAAATGTCGCTTTGCAACTCGTGCCTTCTCCAACAGGCAATGACAGGTCTGATTGATGGCAAAAACGGTCTGATTTAATGAAACTGTCAGCAAACCTGGATGGTTTGTTTCTAATTCACACTGAAAGCTGAGCATACGCAAGCGACCCGCTTATCTAAGGTGGTGAGCTAAGGTCAGCGTGAAAAGCCGTTATGGGTCTGGCTGAAAGGATTGTCCTTTTGACCGTGCCAGGAGGATGTACATAGCTCTGTGTCTATAATGTCTGTCAGGTTGGGTCAGGAGAACTGTCACCGTCCCCTTCGCTTGCAAGCACTATTAGATATGAATGAGCAGGCACAGAGGAGAGATGTCCCTGGTTATGGCATTTAAAACATTTATTATATCACATTGATCTTATCCATTCGGAGCTGCTAGGCTGATATATACGCTTTTAATCACAGTATTAGCACTTACTGCGTTCCCTCACTGAACATGATGCTGACACAACGAGATACCAAGGCCATAAAATCAGAGTCACTGCTGCAATACACAGTGGGCTATGGACTCCAGTCACCTGGCTAATCACCTTCAAGTAGTAAAAAGAGCAAACAAAACTCGACCTAAATCCAAGACCTCATTACACTTTATATAGACAAGTTTCTATCAACACTAATTCTCCCCCCAGTTCAACCAGCATCCTTACTGACTCCTGTAACTCTCGTGTTAGCAACAAGTGACAATGGAGGCAGAGATCCAGACATATGGGCTTTTACTCACTATTCCATGTCCACAGCAGTATTTTTAAAACACGCTTTAAAATTCACCCAGTGCAGGAGGTCAGTGCCCCTGCTGCACTATTTAGACCCTATTTCAGGGCACGAAATCTCTATCTGCAAGGTGAATTTCTTCCATAAATTTCTAGCACTTCTTTACCAAACGCATCCACAGTTCCAGTCTGTGCAGATTCCACGCATGGTGCAAGATCAGATACAATCCAAATTACTGGTTTAAACGTGCTTGGAGCCTGCCACAGCTAAGCCTGCTAAAATTGGGTCTCCCCAGAATGTGGGCATTCAATGGGTCCTGGGTGTTTTTGATGCCATCTGGACATGCCTGATTTTGCAAAATGATGCTGCTGTAACAGTAACTTTCTATTGCACTGCATAGTGACTTCAGTTTTGTATAAAAAACTGGCAGATCTGGGTCTGAAATGAGCAAGTTCATCATAGCACAAGAAAAGCCTCACCAGGGACTCTCAAAGAGCATATGCAGGGCCTCTGTCCCAAGGGACAACTACAGCAGAGGCTGGTGGCCAGGTAAAAATCTGGGATATTTATCTCCCTCCTTAGTGGCATTATGGAAACAAATACAGTACTTGTTCAGCAGAGCTCTGAAAATACAAAGTCCCACCTGACCAGCAAATATTATCATCATAGGAATCATAGAATCATTAAGGCTGGAAAAGACCTCAAGGATTTAAAAGATAAACCAGTACATTTAAGGTATCATGACTTGAACATCTGTTTGAGAACACTGTGTGTGCATTTAAAACTTCAGGGAACTTGACAGAGATGGAGGTTGTGCACAACTGATGGGGAAAAAGGTGAGATAACAGCCAAGTAACTTGTTACTGGCCTCTCTTCAAACATGGATGGTCTGACCTTGCTCCCACCAAAATCAACGTGAGCCTCATCAATCAGATCTTGCTTGTTTGCTTTCATGTACGAGGTAAACTGCACACATAAAGTGGGAAGTTTTTCCAGTCTGGCCACTGGCTAGGTGAAATGAAGGCAGCTTGTTAGCAAGCAAACACTCTGTTCCGATATACCAACAGAAAGGATCAAAGAAGCGACAGCTCATTAAAAAACCGTGATGGCTCAAGTCAAATGTAGAGTCGTCTAACCATGCAGTTTGAAACTGCATTGTGAACCAGCTTGTTTCAATGCATTAGCACTGTGTACAAATATATGGCATTTTCACAACATTTACATATATTTTTCTCAAGTAATAAATGTCTTTGAATGATGTGCCTGACTTCAAATATTTATGAGTTGTGCCATCCTTCTGAACACAATTCATATCACACAGAACTGCTGTTGTAGGTGGAATCTGTTTAACCTTGGCATCAACAATTACTAAATTTGCTGTATGCTGTGCTTCTAAAATAAAGAGCAAGATTAGAATACAACAACAACAAAAAAAAAACCACAACACAAAAGCATTCATCTTTCATGGCAGGAAAACAGACATTTCAGGGATAGGGAAGAAGTCTGAAACCTTAAGCTAAATTTGGAAGTGCATAAAATAGTGCCCACCCCCTAGTTTTCTTGACCTTATTCTGGAGAAGAAATGAGCTAATGAGGAGAGTTAGTGGATTTGCTGTGTCTTACTCACAGAATCACACTTTCAGAGCTCAGGCCCATGAATGAATTTCTTTCGATTGTACGTATATTGATATTGTCTTGAATGTCTCTGAAAAACACAACAGAACCGACACTTTTTATACCTTTGGGAACCTTTCAATATGACCTGGTAAAAAAGCAAAACATTTCCAACACCCCCATACTGTCCTCCCAAACAGGCTTAAACCATTAAAATGCAGAAAAGCTCGGGTCTTATAACCCTAAAGCAGGTGAAATAGCTCCTCCAGCAAACATACTGCCCAGAAAACACAAGCTGAGGGGCTGTCAGGCCGCCTCTTCTTGCAGCCTCCCAACCAGAAGCAGGAAAAGCCATTCGCCTTTTTGTCCCGTTTCAGCACGGTACCTACCAGCCCACAAATAATTCCCCACTCATGTCAACGGGGTTGCTTATAAGCTTTGTACATGCTTAAGAATTTAAGACATGGGACCCTTGGCAATGCCATTTGTTGAACTGACAAGGAGGTATTTCAGTTTTTCCGCAGTTTTGACCGAGATGGAAAAAGGAACGGCAGATATACGTTCTGTTGCTTGCTTAAAATAGCCCTCAAAGAAGTTAAGCAGCATTACTCATAATTTAGACTGGGGATACGGTTGTTTTCATGCTGTTTCTGTTGGAAAGCCTGGAACAAAATGAATTATCTGCAAAGCTTGAAATGAAGCGCGGTTCCAAAATTATCTCCCGCTGACAGTTGAATGCAGCCCCAACTCTGCGTTAAGCGACACTTACACAGAGGCCTCCTTCTGCAAGCGGAGGTCCGAATAGGGAGGGAGCACAGCACTCATACAAGTGAAGTGTATCCCTCTGCTAAGGATCTGCACGAGGCCTTTATAAACATCAATGACCCATCAAGACCTATTTTGGGGACTTAAATATTGGTACAATGGAAGCCAATAGGAATATCCTCCCTGACCTCACTGGGGCCAGGGTTTGAACCAAGGTCTAGTTTGGGACTCAAGCAGTATCAAGGCCTACTTATTCTTACAGGAAAATGGGGAGTTTCGTCTGAAAATAAATTTAAGTCTTGCTCAGCAGGACATAATAGTCCAAGTCTAGTTAAGACTGATGATAAAGGTATACAGGAAGAAAGCTCTCTAGCTCCCTCTCTGTAGCATTTGCTTGATGGTTTTGGCGAGCCCTGAAGTGCAGTTCTCAGAATTGCAAATGTCAATGGTATTACAGAAATTCATTTCTTATCTTACATGTGTGAATACTATATTTGGGCACCCCCCTCTACGTTTTCTATGCATTTTTAGTTATATTAATGGCCATTACTAAGACCATTGCAGCTTGAAATCTTCTAATCAAAGGTTTGACCATACAGAACTTTGCCTGTGCATTAACAATATATGTTGTCCAAAGCAAGAGAATAAATAGTTGCTCATTTCCTGGGCTTTTTGCTTTCAATTATACTAAGAATTGATTGAAAAATTTACACCAATATCTTTTTCAGTGGAAAAAAAAAAATCAAGCTTTTTCTGACATGCATTTTCTTACAGAACAAACGTGCTTTTCCAGAAAAAAAAAAAAAAAAAAAAAGGTGCCTGTTCACACAAAATTTTCACAAATATTTTTTCCCTTTTGGCACTGGAATTTTCCAGAGAAAAAAATAGTTCATTCTGTTTCACTCATTCATAGTTTTACTGCCACTGAAAAAAAAGGGCATGGTAGAGATATTCCCCTGTGGTTTTTTTTTCTTTTTTTCCTCTGGGATGTGGCCACCTCTCCACAGAAAACATCTCCAAGATCACCAACCCTTCCCATACAGGCCAGAGAACTGTCACCAGGTGGCAACAAATTTCCACTGCCACCAGCCTGGTTTGGATTTCAGCTGGTGAAAGAGGAGTAAAAGGCTGTTATCCATCCCCTGGGCCACACAGGCACACTCATAGCGGAGCTAAAGGAAGAGTGGCCTGTGAGGTACAAATGATAACACTTGGTAGAAGGGAGACCTAGAGAGAACCGAGACCTTTCAGGCCACATTATCATCAGTGCCTTTACACTGCCGTGAAGCTAATAAGCAAACCCAAGGGAAACCCTGTCTTGAAATGTTTTGTTGGAACAGGAGAACATTCAAAGGGAGCTTTTAAAAAGTGAAAAGCAGACGTTAAAACTTACAGTAAAACTTTCTTTTTTTTTTCACCTTATGGACAGCAGGTAAAAACCGAAGGCCGGTGTTTGATATTAACCTGAGGGGGAGAGAACAGATAGAGATTATTCGCTCTGTCCCAGGAACGAAGTAATAATTAACAGAAAAGAAAGAAGGTAAAAACCGAAGGCCGGTGTTTGATATTAACCTGAGGGGAAGAGAACAGATAGAGATTATTCACTCTGTCCCAGGAAGGAAGTAATAATTAACAGAAAAGAAAGAAGATTGGACTTAAAATGGTAGCCGCAGGAGGCAGAGGTTAGCCACAAATGAAGGGTTTGCCCATAAAAAACTTGGCATTGTAAGGTAAGAAGGTTTTTCTCCAAAAGGCCGGTGTTTGATATTAACCTGAGGGGAAGAGAACAGATAGAGATTATTCACTCTGTCCCAGGAAGGAAGTAATAATTAACAGAAAAGAAAGAAGATTGGACTTAAAATGGTAGCCGCAGGAGGCAGAGGTTAGCCACAAATGAAGGGTTTGCCCATAAAAAACTTGGCATTGTAAGGTAAGAAGGTTTTTCTCCAAAGCACGAGATGAATTCTACCCCATGGAAGCCAAGGGAGAAACCCCACCTTGGATAATTACAGAGTCCCTCCCGCTGACCTCAGGAATCTATTGGTATCAGTTTCCCAACCATATTGTAAGAAATCAACAGCATTGACACAAGATAATTATTTTCATAATAGCTCTTTTAAGACAAAAGTATTGATTCACCACCATTTTAACCTTCTACTCTAACAGAGGATGAATTCATTCCACTGAAAATACCATTATTCCATGATAGTAGGAGAGAATTAGGGTGCTTTATTCCCCAGCACCTCCAATAGCGAGGAACCAAATACCTGGGAATGTTTCAGCAGCTTCTGTGACTGGAAATGAGCCTGAGCCTCTGTATTTAACTACCCTCCCACCACATCAGGCATCACTGGCCTCTGCATCACGGTTCCTGTCCATGAAACACCATCCCAGAAACACTGACCTTGAAGGACAACCTTGTGCCCACAGCCAGTGAGGAAACACAGTCACAGGTATCCACAGAGCTGTCTAATATAAGGAAATTTTATTAACCAGAGTAACAAGGGCAGATCAAACATGATATTGCCACACAGCAGGAGATGGCTGGTGGCTGCCCATGGCTCGAAGAATGGCATGAGTGCATGCTCCTCCTTGGACCTGGACTAGGCTGGGCTCTGACCAGATGGGAGTTTTTCAAAGCTACCAAATGTCTCATTTTGACTCTACCAAACAAAGAGAAAATTGTGACTCTTGGAAGTTTAGTGATATCTTTGTATTTTTAATATGTGAGATGGTAGAGACGGTAACTTTTCACTGAGAATATTGGCTCCTTACGGAGCTTATTAGCAGTACTATGGAAGGTATTTTTTATCCTGTCATATAAACAGAACAATATTCTTTCATTACTGGATGTGATTTTTTTTTTTTCCCCAGATTCATTCCTGAATAGTGATGAAAAGCACTAGTTGAGACCAAAAAAAAAAAAATAACAGCATTCATCTGATGTTTATTATGAACCTAGATTATTTCAGGAGAGTTGTAAACTTTCACATTTCATAATCTGAACTGAAGCTGAACACCTCCATGTGACAACCAAATCCTACATTGTGGCACTCAAGGTGACACACAGGTCCATAAAATAGTCATTCGCTTCCATAAGTTCTGCCCTGAGATCCCTGAGGTGGTGTCTGGATATCCTTACATGTTGAAAAGCCAACTTGTTACCTATCTCATCCTGTAACAAAAAGCAATGCAGTAAATGCAGGAAAAAATTAAAGAAGTCCAGTGAATATTTAAGAAGCCAGTTTGGGAAATCTGCTGACATGTCATGACCGTTTTGTCTAGAAGTCAAAGTGGTCTGACTTTACATTAGCTTAAAAATAACATCTGTCATGTGTGACCAAGAGAGCTCTACAAAAACGCCTTTGAAAAACTATTACACATAGTTAAATAGAAAGCATGATTAATGAAGCAGGTGGCTTTCACAATCCCCTTATTATTTAAAGTACTTCGGCACTTATACTTTGTAAAAGGAGGTAGCTGAAAAAATGAGAAGCGATAGAAGAAGAACCTATAACTCCCCACTTACAGTATTTTAAAGTATGCTCTCTAAATTACTGGAGATGGACAGGGTTTTAGTTGAAAGCTGCCTTTAATTTCAATGAGTTGTATGCTAAAATTTCACACAATTCCTTTTGCAAGCCAATTGTTAAATATGAATTATGGCATGTGTTTCCTTTAGTAGGTAAATGAAGAAGCAAACTGCTGCCAAGTAGCGTGTGGCTATTGCAGGGCAGAGAAGACGACATGAGAAGCTTTCCTTTCTACAGTACTTTCAGAGAAAATCTCAGTCCTCCTGTTGCAGTAGTGACAGATGATGGTATTCTAACATAGGCTATTCAAACATGGCTCCTGGTGGCAACTTACTCCCAACATATCCAAGTGCCACATTGGTTAGCAGGACTTTCACCATACATATCTGAAAAAACATGCACAAAGCCTGGGGTGATGCCATAGTCCTGATCTTTCCAATATTCCCAAAGAGTCCAGGGCTCAAGTTGTACTGGTGTCAACTGGACAGCATGAGATGAAGAGCAAAGCATCTTTGACAAATCATTATATACTGGAGTAAATCTACAGGTGGCACAAAGCACTGATTGCAGAGAGGCACAGAACGGTGATTAGGAATAGGAGAGGATGTTCTTTTAATCAGTTGCAGAAAAAGAACTAAAAAAAATATTTGGCTGGACTGCAGCCTAGATCTTCCCTCCCTTTTTATTCACCCTCCAAATCTCCAGAGACCTTTAAGTGGATAATCTTGTTAGAATGCAGATAATCCAATTTACTGAATATCTTTCCTGCAGGACAGTTTTGTCAATGTATTTACCATATAACGTATACATCCTTAGTAGCCTCCCTTTAAACAAGTGTCCTCTTTAATCTGTGTTATAACCAAGTCCCCCCTCACCATGCATAAACAGCTGGGTAAGAACCTGGTTTTCGGATGGCTGGTGGCTGCTTTCCAAAACATTAATTGCCTTTCTGAAAAGGCTCAGGAGAGTCAGCACTTAAGAAAACATAATGCCACAATCAGCAGAGGAAAAAAAAAAAAAATCTCAAAAACGAATTCCGGGAAGATTCTGGCTGCTTATCTGCAGATATAGCAACACGCCTGCTCGTTTTAACACGGAATTGGTAGGAGCTACTCTGACAAAAGTGGGAACACAGTTCACCACAGTTCACAGGGTATGTGCTAAACTGCAAACCCAAGGTAGGCAAAAATAAATACAACATCACTCAGGAAACATTATTTTTCTGTCCCTTAATCATGCTGCTTACTTTATACTGCACGTGAGCCTGACTCCAGCAAGAGATTCCTCTGACTCATGTGTCCCAGCCTTGCAGGCTAAGCCAAGCCTATAATCCACAACACCCGCTTCTGCGGCAAGGTCTTTAACCATGAGGCTGCCGTGCAAAAGGAAGGAAAAGAGCATCTCTTCTTTATATTGAAGAGTCAACTCTTGGAGCTGCAAGACTCTGGAGTTGGGGTCTGCTCTCCACAGTACAAACTATTTTGCAGATAAAACACACATTTTTGTGACCTACGTTTCCCCTCCCCTCCAACAATCCAGCTGTACGCCCTCAAAAAAGGAGTGTTACATTTAAATCTTTCTATTTTGAGCTGAGATTGCTTAATACAGGACATGGACACATTCACTGTAAAAAAAAAAAAAAAAACAGAACACACAGATTACACAGGAGAGCTAATTTTGGAAAGAAAATAGGTTTGAAAAGCCATCACTACATTATTAAACAGATAATGTCACAGCTCTCCTTAATGAGAGCCAGATAAATAATCTTGTACCCATGAAAAGGTCAATAAGTTACCATTTTGAAGCAGTCTGTCTCTTTGGCATGTATCCAAGAAGACCAATTAACAATTCTCTTCACCGCTCCTAAAAGACTGGTGAGAAAGTTAGGGTTGCACTTTTCTAAAAGTTTTAGAGTATTTCAGCAGTGCATTTTTTTTAGCATTGTATTTTCTTTTTAGCGTTGCATTTTTTTTTTTTTTAGCATTGCATTTTTTGTAATCATTTTTCTTTCCTTTGTTTTTGTGGAGTGGAGCCAAGAAGAAATGGGAGACAGTAGTCTGCGGAGTCTCTTCCAGTCCTGTGTGCCCACAAGAGAGAGTACCTTCAAAAGTACCCAAAACGTATTTTCCTCTGAATTCAGCCAGAGAGTAGAACTAGACAAAGAGGAGTAGGGAACGGTGTTAGACAAGTGATCCTCTATATTTTTAGTCTGCTGCTTCTATAGCTCATAGCAGAGCTGCTGCAGCTGAATTTTTATACCGGTAGCATGTCCGTGTCGTTGAGCCAACATGCATGGGAGCATGGAATGGCAGATGTTCAAAAGAGGGAGCATTCACTAAAGCGAAGAGAAAAACTTACAGTTCTTCAGATATTTAAAGTGGGGATTTACCTTTTTCTCACAACCTACAGTTTGTATGTCCCAGATTTGAAAATCACTGTAATTAGTGTGTTCGTTACTGTGTGCACATATGTTCTTCTTGTTCTTCAATTTTGGAAGAGATAAAAGTGCTCCCATTTTTTCTAACCATCTGTACACCTGACAACTGTTATTACCCACAGCGGCTTGTTCTGGGGATTTTACAGGGGATAAACAAGTGCTGTGTTTTGTTCATAGGTAGCCAGAATTACTCAAAGCCAGCAGTCACTGCTGAATGACTCAGGCTTGAAACCAAAGGAAAGATGCATATGATTTCTCCTTGTGGCAATGCAAATTTAAAGCTTTATCTCCCTACCACCAAGAGAAAAATACTGGGCAGAACGACAGTCCTACCATAACTCTAACCACGTATTCCAGTTCAATAAGGGTTTAAACTACAATGGTTTGTTTAGCGCTAAATTCACCTTACCTCTTAAAGTTCAAACCCTAAGTCTCAAATCTTCAAGTTCAAATTCAAACCAGTGCCTTTTGTGAATTTTGAGCTCAGAATCTGCTAGATACTAGGGATTTTCAGAGACCTTAAACACACATTAGCTTACTGGGAGCTATGCTTATTAGACCACCGAGCTGATTTCGTCCCATTTTCAAGAAATATCCAGCCAGACAATTAAACACTTACTCTTAGGTACCCAAATGTAGAAATCATGATCATGCTTCTTGGATGAGTAAGGCTTCTTGCGTAAGTAAGGAAAACGAGATTAGGCATACGTGCTCAGTGGATGGACATATAAAATTAAACTAATGTCCTGCTGTACACGCCACTGTTCAGCAAAGACCATTGGGGGAGCTCATTTAAGCTATGGCCATTAAAAACAATTGCTTTTAAGCAGAGCTCGTTGGATTTCATTGGGGTTTTATGCAGAGGAGAGATTATTAGTCATGTTAAGATCACGTGCTAACAGCTATGAAACTATTTTTGGGTAAGAGTTTATTTTAAGGATTAATTCAATTATCACTGAATTGTGATGGCAGCCCCATGGGAGCAGATGTGGCAACCACAGTTGTGCAAGTGGCATTCTTTGATGAGGTTAGCTAATGAAATAAAGTTATACTGTACACCAATACGTTTGTAGTCTAAGGTTTTAATCATCTCACATCAATGAAAACCATCGCTATAGCACTGCCACTGCTAAAGAAAAGAGAATTTGGATGCTTAATACCATTTGTATGAACTATAACAGAAGGCAGAGCTGTAGCAAAGACACATGAGAGAGACTTTGTCCCAAAGCTCTCAGGAGGAATTTCAACCTAAAGTTGTTTTTATAGACAGAAAAAAGGCCCAGCTCCTTTTCTCATCTCTCAGTTTCAACCCGTTGCTTAGAAAGGCTCAAAGACCTTATGCGTGGGAACACTCCACGAAGGGTATTATCTCCAGCTTTTCTGAGGGCTGTGTGCAGGCCTGGGGATGAAAATGTGGATGACAATGTGCAGCTAGCAGGGGGAGAGAGGGCACTACCCTGTCTTATTGCCAAAAGTGCTCAGCATTCAAAATTACTACAGTACTGGCAACGAACAAAAGATCTTACAAATATCTGAGGCTTGGAAGGTGTTGGAAGGCATCCTGATCAATGTACACGAGGTTGTTGGCCTTCTCAATTCTTCTGCAAAGAGAAAATGAAACAGCAGAGGAATTATATCAATATATTGATCTTGAAGTATCTGTGATTGCCCCATGAGGTGGTGGTGCTGTACAGTGAGATTTTCTTTTTGACAGCGGAAGATCTGCATGATTTCAAATAGACCGGCAGAACCCACCACCCTTTGATATCCACTGTGGTTTGAGGATGAGTTTCAGGCTGACCAGGGAAAGAAAGGGACAGTTAGATAAGAAGATGGAAAAGGCAAAGGGAGATTTCAGATGTTCCTTTACCGCTATGAATTCTTTAGAGCTTACCTGAACCAAACGGCAAACCCTTCGATACTTGCATATAATGAATCTTTATAATTGTCTCCTTTGAATTTTGATTGCTCATTACTTACATTTCATGTAGTTTGGGAAGGTTGAAAAACACATTTGCTTCTATGACCTCCAAGGCGTCATTCTGTGAGATCTCTCTGAAAAAATAATTTAGAAGTCAAGATATTTCATGTCATGGTGGAAGAGAGAATGGACAAGTGAAATATTCACAAGGAACTTCTTCCTAGATTACTGATGAATTTTAAAAATAGAGTGGATATCAGATATGAAAACAGACCCCCAAAACACCGATGAGGTGCCACCAAGCCCAACAGTCAGGAACAGACATCTTCTGAGGCTGAAGACTGTCTGTAATGGCAGTCCCACACCTCCTGCTGTCACCATTCCCTGTGTCCTGAAGGCAGGACCCATCCATCCTTGGCTATTGGATCTCTGACATCCCTAATTACAGACAGAGATTTAATGAAAGCTTTTAACTTGGTGGAGAAAAGGGGGGGTGAAAGGTGACTGAAATAGAGAAGACAGCTAAAAAGTTCCCAAGAAATATGACACAGCTTCAGCAGCAGGACATGCTGCTGTCTTGACCCGATGTAAATTACAGAGATTAAAACTAAGCCACCAGCAGACACATCCTTATTAGCAGGAGCTGGAGAACACGAACTTGAAGTCTTCCAAACCTTGGAGAAAATCCTATTTGATCTCTTCTGTAATACAATTAACGTTCACTTCCAGCCAGAACTGCAGAACAAAAATGGCCAATTTTATGTTATCAACACACCAGAACACATTTCCAGGATATATATATCTATTTTTTTGGTCCCTTAATCTGTGGGATGGCAGAGAGATGGCTCAGGCTCTGTTATAATTTGGAGCTCAGGAGTTCTTCTGCTGAATCAAGGGGTAATTACTGCAGTGCAAACTCTCCTGATTACATCCCTTATGCTGGAAAGTGGAGGTAAAGATTCCCTACTACCATAGAAATGGGGCAAAAATCCTATTTACCAGGCTGAGGTCAGCTGTAGAAAGTAAAATTTGTAATACAGATATAACTCGGTGATAGTGTCATGATCTATTGGATTTTAACAGCAAGGTCACTGTGCACATCTTTGGAATGAAGCCCTGGATAAATAGTCAGACTGCAAATCAGCCAGCACTTGGTCCTGGGTATTTTTTCTTTTGAAATTATATTGGTTGCAAATAGATTTGAACAAAAATAATCACAAAAATTATTGTAAGTAATATAAAAAGTATTCCGCTTCCTTCTAACAACTGACCTGTACCTAACAAATTACCTGCCCATTTAAGATAAACAAAAGACTCGCAAAAGAAGTTGCTCATCTGACTTCTTCTGCTTTAAAAACCCCCTCAGTGGTTTGATATGTTTTATTTTAATAAGAAGCTCTCCCTCCTGTTTCCTCAAAGTTTTTCAGAAGAAACCCAGCTCTCCTCTGCTCTGGGAGCTCAATACTGCCTGGAGAATAAGAAAATAAAAGTACATGAGGACTGCCAATCAGTGCTTGGTAGGGTGCTGTGAGAACTGGGTTTGTCCAGCAGTGCCGAACCACCAGCTCACACCTGAACAGGTTCCTCTGTATTTGTATGACAGCACAATTCACTCGCTTAACCCCAGTCTAGAAGATTTAACATGGGAGGTGTCTCAGACTTTCTAAGATTCGGTTTGGGTTTGCTCATGTTCTTTTTTGGGTGGTCAGCAGTATATTTGCCATTCCCTACAATCTAAAGATCAGTTCAGGAGAAAAAAAAAAAAATAATCACAGAAAAAGCAGAATATTTACTACCAAGAAATTTCATGTCACTAAACAGCTCATGGAAAAACGTTGCAGATTTGTTGGCCTTATACAGGCAAAAAAAAAAAAAGTTTATTAAGAAACCACAATATAGTGTTGACCTCACCCAACAGATAGGGCTGTCGAGGGTAATAATTTTTGACGATCCAATCTGCTATCTAACTTTGGAACAACTTGGACTGTATACTTCATTTAAGGGAATGCTTAAACCCGAATGTTTCTGCATCAGGAGAGTGTTTTGGCTTCCTAAGAGCATGATGGGTTATAGGCTTTGTTTTGGTTCAAGAAATGGAAGATACAGATCTGGTTAAAAGTAGGGCGTGAGCAAGCCACGGTGCTTTGAAAGGCTTGGAGAATGAATGGTTAGGGAAGGAATGAAAGAGGTAGGAAGATAGGAATCTTTAAACTGTTTTTTACAAGATTAAGTTTTTAAAAGTTTAAGTTTTTAAAAGAACACTCATATGAGGGAGGTATTTCAGAGATTGGGGGGATGACTTGGATTTCATTCTAATATTCACAGGCACAAAGATGAGAGTCACTTTTTTTTTTAAAGGTAATGAAAATATATCAATTTAAAATTACTTTTGCTATCTTTCAGCTCAGGAAAACAACTACTGCAGCCTTGTGAGCCTCTCAAGGCAAATCAAGGGAACAGAAAGGAAACTTGTCAGTGGCAGAAGGCACTAACCCTTCTGGTGCTGGGCTTCACCCTCTGTGTTCAGGGGATTGCAGGGGGTAAGAGGAAAGGACAAGACTTTCTGTTCCCCGCAATGAGTTGTGCGTCCTCTGCTACACTTTCTCCAGAAAATCCTGTTGGTGGTGACCTGACTCATCATCATTCTCCAGTGCTGTGTTCTGACAGAAGGCCATTGCTATTCTCGTCCTTTGGGGTGTCCATATGCCTGTTACGGGCTGTCATTCACGTAAGAAAGATAAACTAAAACCAAAATATTCAATTTAGGAGATCAGTCACACGCTGTGAACAACAGGCAGCACTAGTCTGTGTTTTGGTTGCATAATTTGTGTGAAAAATTTATTCGTGCCTGGCAAAAAAAGCACACCCCGCTCACAGAAAATGCAAAGAACACTCTCTGGGGTACAGGTAACTCTGGCAGTAAAAGTACAAACCACTGCCGCTCGTATCAAACGACTGACTCAGGAGACTCAGATCCTCTGTAGAGGAGAGCACGTAATACCTACAAACAGAAAAAAGGGGATTGCTGGCCAGTATTTGTGCAAGTGATTTGTCTTACAGTATAAATACACACAACCAGATGATTGCTCATAATGCATATCTTATTATGTGTCATCAGGAGAGAAGATGGGACTGTTAGTATGTTGTTTGTTTGCAATGAACAATACTATCAGCTCTACTGCTAGCTATCATGGCAAATCCAGATGGCAATCGGAGCATTATTTCTGATGCATGCAAGCCCTTGAATAGGTGGCATGCAAAACAATCAGTGGCAATTTGTTAAAAAAAAACCCCAAAGCTCCAAAACCCCAAACCACCCAGTGGCTGCAAAGCACTTAGGCATCTGCTAAGCTTGGTTTCCACTGCATGCACACACCACGGAATTTATAATTCAGAGCAGTTTCTTTGTAGTCCTCTACTGAAAAAGTCTCTTAGACTAAGCAAAGTCTTACATCAAAAGCAAGACGATATTAAACTCACAAACTAATGGTCTTGCAGACAAGCGGCCTCACATTTCAAAATAATGAAAAGAATAAAAGACTGGACATTTCTATGTCTTTTATGATAAGAATTCCTTTCAGGCTCACAGTGGGACACACAGACACATTTCTATGTCTTTTATGATAAGAATTCTTTTCAGGCTCACAGCAGGGCACACAGAGAGGGACAGGGTCATTTTTCCTCTGCTAAAAAACGTGCCTATTTAAAACAAATATCTGTGTATGTATGCGTGTATATGTACAGATCTAGAAGTTTAACATGGATGAGTAAGTGGAAACTTGTGGCAAAAGAAGGGCAAACCATACACGTGGCAGAACAGATGCGTGTATATGTACAGATCTAGAAGTTTCACATGGATAAGTGGAAACTTGTGTCAAAAGAAGAGCAAACCATACGCGTGGCAGAACAACAGCTTAGAGGCAGATCACAGCATCCGTCCCTTACATGGTGCCCAAGGAGGTATGCTCTCGAGCATGAAGACCTCGTAACACCAGCAGCAAAAATGACATAGAGCAACTGGTGCCCAGCTGGTGGGCTTGGCTGTACGATGACCACAATGAATGAGAGATCGATGGATTGCTGTGTTTCATCTTCCTGAAGCAGGCTAGCAGAGGAGCCCGCCCTGTTTGTGGAGGTTTCTCATGCATTTGTTTGGTGCGTGCACCTTGCCCACAGCTATGGCACAAGGTGTGAAGGGGGATTTCCCCCCTCTCCAGCCACCCTGCCCTCTTTTAGAGCAATTTGCTAGTTTTCCTTGGTGGTTTGACCGATGCCACAGTTTATGGAATTAGCAGCAGTGTGGTGTCACGCAGGCAGATCCTGCACAGTGTTCACTGGGTGAGCATCTGTGGGAACAGCCTGGGATGCGTCTGAGCTGAAAAATCAAACACCTGGCTACCACCTTTGTCTCCATGTTGATGATGGAAGAGCTCTTATTTCTTATTTCTTCCAGTCTGATCTGAAACAAGACAACCTGAAATCTCCTTTTGAAAACTTCCATCTGAAATGACAGCAAAATGCTACTACATTGATTTAAACAGGTTACAAAAGAAAAGCTATTTTTCTTAAACTTATTAGAGACTTTTGACCTTTTAAAAATAGATAGTTGGCACCTTCTCCTGCCACTTTCATTGTGGACATGAAAAACTTGTCTCCCTATGATGATTTATTGAACGCCAGGGAGACAGAAGCTAATATATCTTAACAGTTATTGACATTTCAAAAGCAAATTCAAGCACTGACTCTTCTCATCATCTCTTTACTTGGCTGAAGATATAAACACATGTTATACTGACCTGACTAAGTAAGTGGCAGACCCATTGAACCAACTAAGCATTAATAGTGATTTCACACTCAGAGCAAAATAGTGTATCTGTAGGTCTTTGAAGGAGATTATCAGGAGGCACCAATACTGTGTCTTCCTCTCTTCTCCAAAGGGCACAACACCATATTTTCAAATAAATCAATGCGGGCATGGGAAAAAATAAAATGCAAATTTCCGCACAGCAGACGGGAGCAAAGGGGATTTTATTGCTATGAGTGCTTTAGCACCATGCCAGCAATCCAGATGAAAGTCTGTGGAGAGTTTGGTTGCATCAAATTAATTGTCCATGTAACAGTTTTAAATTGGTCTCTCTAATGTGAAAAAGCATGCGATTAGTCTGCAGAATTGGAACTGATAAAGACCGGATCCAGCAGCAGAAGCCACATCATTATAAGAATTGATTTTATAATCAGTACAGTTGGGGGGGATGGGTATCTTCTCACACCCTGGCACTAAGGGCATGGATTATACTAGTTTTAGTTTATTGCCAGCAAAGCCGGAAAAGCGTGAAGCTTTGTAAAGTCACACAAGCAAGGACTGGGTCTTTGGAGGAAACGGTTTGGCCCCACGCAGGCAGCACAGAGAGATGGGGTTTATAACGTGGTGCCCTCCAGCCGCTGGGGCAGAAGTACCCGCTGCCCCCTGCCATCGGGCATCACTCAATTTTACCTTTGGCTATGAAAGCTTGTAGGGAAGGCAGAAAATGTCTCTAAAAAAACCCAAACACACCCACCCTGGAAATGACACTCATTTTTTTCTCAGACACGATGGGCTCCAGAGGATCTTGAGACCACACTGGCAGACAAAGAGGGTTGTTCAGCTGAGGAAGGGACCTCCCAGTTCAGAGATGCTGATGCAAGCTTCATGCCCACGTCATAACTCCTTCCACAGAAACAGGCTAACAGCATTTATTGCCACTTATCTTTTATTACTCCTCTCTTGGCTTTCATAGCCAGCTAATGATGAATATTTTTATTAAGATGACCTGGGCAGGTGAGGAGCTTACTTCTGTGATAATAATTCAGGAGCATGGCTGACTGAGGAAACGGGGAAAATAATTTCTGGGGAAAAGTCAATAGGTAGGCTGTCTTGGATTGGGAGAACGTGTGGCTTCCAGGAGCCAAAGTCTAGTGAGAGCCTTTCCAAACAGAGCATCTTGAAGCAGATATTCCCAGAGACTTCAGCGCACAGTTCTGGGATGCTTAAGGAAGCACACATGCACGAGAGGCCTCTGGGGGACAGTTCATTACTAATTCTGACGCACTACAGAAATGGGGAAGATCCAGATCAGCAAGGGCCTCAGACAGACACAATTAAACTTTTTAGCTAAGAAGAAAAATTCTAAAAAAAGAAAAAAAAATTTAAAAAAAAATCCCTCTTCCTTCTCAGTTCTGGCATTAAAAGTCTCCCCAGGCTTATGAGAGGACTCTGAGTAGTCACCAGAGCAAATCATGCAGTATGTCACACCTATTTCACCAAAAATAAACCGCTGTGACTTGACCCATCATGAGAAAAATATGAGCATTGCCTGATGTTAAACACAATTACAAATACAGACATTATCTTGCAGCTGCTAACACCATCCACTACATCTTTCAAGTGATTTCCTTCTGTCTTCTTTTCTAATTGCATTCATTCTTCCCTTCCATAAAAACTACTTAGCATTTCTGTGGTTTGTGTCTCATTCAGGCCTTGACCCTACAAACTCTTATCCCTGAGCTTCGGCTCCAGGTTCAGCCAAGACCCCACTGCATAAATATTTGCATGACTGGAGCCCTCAAATATAACCTACCTGGGAAAAGGATATTCTTTTATGCTTCCAAATTCAAATCCAAACCTCTGCCTTGTAACAGACTGAAAGCAAAAACACAAGCACCAACAAGAAGCTACTAAGTCAAAAGCTTTACAAAGCAAGTGTGCAACGAGGGCTGTTTATCTGATTGCGACACTGTGCTACCAGAAGCAGAAAAAATTACCATTAATCTGCAGGTTCTATATTGGAGGATGCAGAGATGATGTATATAAACGTGGGAATTTCATACAATCCCCAACCCTTTTGCCAAGTGGGTGATGGCAGCAAAGAGGAGACTGATTCAATACATCTAGAGTCTTATTTGACAAATAACTGAACGATTCTTCACTGTGAAAATTTGGAAAATCACATGCTTCCACCTGAGTTTCCCTGACACAAATAACCCTCTTCATTGTCCAGCACTGCAGACTGCCCACAGGTAAGAAACTCTTAACAAGGGGAAGGGAACATGTCATAAAACTCAGGCTAAAATTCAATATATTCATATGTTTTAGGTTTGTGTGCATATACACACAATATTCCAATAAAAGCAATAAAAGTAATAGACCCACGGCCACACGATGGAGCTTATTCACTAAAATCAGCCAGCAGGAGCGTTTCTGCACATCTCTACAAGGGAGTTGCTGGTGTATGAACAAAGGGTCTCTGCCACAACTCTACCGTGTAACTCAGGCTTGTGGAAACGCCAGACCAAAGCTTTCTGCTGTCATAGCGCTTTAACAAAGAGTCCTCAGCCACTCAGGCCTTTGATGGGGAACCCTCAGGACCAATTCCCCCAGAGGAGTCTCTGGAGGAACAAGGCAAAATCCTCGAGAACTCAAGGGCATTTCCTGGTGACTTGGGAATGATTGGTTTCTCCTACTTAAGACCACTTCGATCTCCCTGGGAGCTATTCTCCTCCACACTGTCCTGGGCTGTATCTAACTGGGGACATAGAAAGCTAGAGATGATGCAAAAAACCTTATCTGAAGTGGATCTTCCTTCTTAATCAAGGGAAAAGTTGGAGGAATCTTCCTCCCCAGGCACAGCACTTAAAGAAGGAGGCTAAAGAAGAAACGTGGTTTGAATAAAAAAAAAAAATTATTTTTCCCTTAGAAGCTGCTGTGTCTATGCCTTTGCTTAACTGCACTGCATATACTTACAGTACTTTTCTGTCTGGCTTCCTGTATTGATGTAGAGAAACTGGAACTTACAGTGTTTTCACAGCATACACAAGCCTGGCAAAACCTTTTTTTGTTTCCAGTAAGATATCTTGAAAAAATACTACTGATGAAGGGGAAAAAAAATAATCCTGAAGAGATCCTAAACCACAAAAATGACCATGTGGAAAAGTCATGATAATGAAATATACTTAAAAAAATAAAAAAAGAAAATGAAATCCATAGTTTCTGATCACTGTTGTTACTTTAGTTGAGATTGAAGGAGATTTCAGACTCTGCAGCAGAAGGCACAGAAATTCATTGGTTTTAGTATATTGTAGCTGTATTTACATTAACACTCCACATTTTAGAGGAGTGCATATTTTCCTGTAATTGTAAATAAGTATTGCCACTAGAAAGCGCACAGCTCAACACACAAAAGGACACAGAAGTAACGCACTCGAAGGCAATCCTGTGAGAGCAATTTAGTTTTCAGATTTTAAAGAATGCTTTGTGTATGTTAAATACCAAATTAAAAAAAGCTAAAAGGCAACTGCTACGTTGTTTCTTCCATCAGACTGAAAACAAAACACGTATTTTGGGATTATTTTAACAAGAAAATTAAGAAATAAACACAACACATATTACAGACTATTATCAGAGCTCCCTCTGAAAGATGTTCTATCCTGAGGTTACCCAAATCCCCAAGGATTTGGGCTGAATCCTTGGTCAGGAATGCATTTTTCTTACGTGTAGAAAGGCACAGCAAACAGAAAGCAACCAGCAGTACTGGTACATGCCTCATTTTTCTGCACAAAGGTAATAAGGCTTCATTATATTCTTGCTGTAAGTTAGAAGACAGCTTTGCAGGACGGCTCTGGTTAAGAGACAGGGAGGGGAAGAGATTCCCCAGGTGAATCCCTTGTGCCCCATGTCCAGTTGGGAGCCTTCAGTGACAACTGATTAGGCAGCAGGTAAGTACAAGGATTTTTAATTAGTGTTTTTCCTGGCAGCTAAATTACTAATAACATGAAGTGGGTACTTCAAAACGGTAGGCTCAGGACTCGTCTCTACGGTGGCACCTCTTTAACTTGAGGACCACGCAAAGCCCCAAACCAGATGTGTCTATTTCATTGTTAAAGTAATTTTATTTTCATTTGGTTGATCCTAATAAATTTAAACCCACTTTTTTTTTTTTTTTACTTTTAAATCACACACACTTCTTATTAATCAATTTTATATCTCACTTTCAGTTAAATGAATGCAACTCTGTGAGCACAGAAGTCCCAAGAAGACATGGGGAGAATACTCCACTTATTTGTGATACCTGTTAAAAGAGATTCGTGCTACAGAGTGCCTGCATTTCTGCTAACTTTTTTCTTTATGTGCTGCTCAAGTCAATTTAAGGACATTCATCCAGTGAAGACAAAGGGGCAGAGAAACTCATGTTCACTTGGATGTGACCTGAACTCCGCACACTCCTATCTCTCAGCCAGTCCTGGGACTCTCCTGGGTACATTTTGCCTCATCATTCAAACTGTCCAGAAGGGCAGCAACAGGATGCACACTCTCATATCCTCCTCCTCCTTAGAGACGTGCAGATGGAGACTCGTTAGGAGAGCTAAGATTTGTTGTGCGTGATGTGACTAGTTAGTAAGGTGCCAAAGGAGGAGAAGGAAGACCTCCATCAAATAGAGAAGAATGCCCTTGATTCTCCTTTGGGTCACATTTAGTTCCAAAGAAGGTGAAAAGACTCTATTAGATGTGACTGGCAAAATCTTCCATTTATCCACCAGTGAGGCACAGCACAGCCGAAGCAATCCAACCTTCCCGCGGTGCCCTACAATGGAGCGTGGTCACCCGCTGGGACACCAGCGCTGCTGCGGAGCCGTTTCAAAGCCTGGCCAAAAGAGGCTAATGCTGAAAGCCAGCTGCAGCAGCCCTGGTTTGCAATGAATCACCATCTCCTGAGGGCACAAGCTGAGATCACGGTTTCGTGGTATGCGAGCCATCAGCCCACCCATGTGAAAATAAACCAGCACTCACATGTGGACTGGATGTGAACAAGTGACCTAAAAAAGTCGGGGGGTTCCAAGTCCTGTTAACCTTCGCTTCAGTCATTCTTCTGTCATACGAAGCTTGTTGTGACACGTTGTGTGTGAGCTGGGGCATGGGGGGGTGGAGAAGAACCCAAAGTCTACTTTGTCATGTAGTCCTAAAATTATGCATGACTCACTCAACAGGCAAATAAAAGAAGAAAATTACTATAAAGAGGAAAATGGGGTAGCAAGGGAAAAACTTGTTGCATATTGTATCTTCCGAAATAAATCTGAATGAATTATATTTTTTAATTTGTTTATGCTAATAGTCGCCATGCGCTAGTGGTTTTAGCAGAATTTTCTCTTTATATGTACGACTCAAGAATTACCATAGCAACTTGGTTCCTAATTAGCCTTCAGTTACTAACAATCAATACGATTAGACAAGGTCAGCACTGGAGTAAGCACTGCAGATTTTTTTTTCCAAAAGGCTACTGAGAGTCAATAGCACCAAGAAGAGGAGGAGCGTGCTCCTGGACGATGCTCCCCAAAGGATGGTCGCTGTTCTGCTATCACTTGCTCTCCTATGAGCAAAAGGAGCCATGGCAAAAGAGAACTTTGCTACTTTCCTGGACTGCAAACAAATTCACAAAATATGGAGACCAGAAACATCCTTAGATCTACAGATAAAAAGACACCCTACTCTCACACTGCTGTTGACTGCACATCATCAAAATCACAAATAAAGACATCATAGATTTTTATCAATGTGGCTACATCTGAAATCAATCTTCCTGTGTGGGAAGGATCCCTAAAACCTGGAATAAGGTGAGATTGGCCAGTTCACAGGAAGATGCTTCCTGGGATTGAAGTCCATGCAGTGCTTAGCTGAGATCCCGTTAGAAAGTCCTCCCTCAAGTGATCAGAGCGATTGCCCATCGCTGACACCATTTCCCCCTCCCTTTTGCAGCCTGTTTCAGTTGTTAACGTGTCCTCTCTTACCCTGAAAGCACAGTGCCTGGCAGCACAGTAGGATGAAGACATAATGTGCTATTCAGAGGTACTCGGGGTGCTGGGAATACAAAACAGGCTCCTCGGTACTGACAGATGAAGGCTCATGAAAAGCTATTTTACTTTTTTGGCACGTTTAAGTCTTGCTATCAAGAAACACAGGCAAAAAACCAAGCTTAGTTTTAAATAAGCAGTGTGTGTTTTCAATTATGCCTAGGCACACGGACGACGCAGTTGAACTGGGATCTATTTGCTTGCCCCTTGGCTCTCTCTTCTGTTCCCCCCGGAGATCACCTCTACACGGCAGCTGTGCCTTCAGCCTCGGCTCACCCCGGCACACAGCACTGGGTCCCCTAAGAGAGGCTTGGGCTGGGGGATCAGGGGACCCAAGACGTGGCACACAGTGACAACATAATGACAAAACAGTCTGGACAGTGCCATACGATAGGACATCAAGCCATGAGATTTGAGGCAATAGGTCTTGACGTTCCCCTGCACAAAATGCCCCAAAGAAGAATGAAAGCATTTCAAGATCAAAAAAGGTGGTTTTTATCAGAATATAAACAAGTATAATTAACTTTAAAGCAGAAGAATCTCAAAGGGTATTAGAAGAAATCTGAGAAGAGTTTACATTCCTCCTTACCCTGACATCCAGTGCCTTTGGAGAAGGTTTGGAGTTCCTCAATGGCTTGCACCGAGTAGTAGTAAGCTCTGCCCAGACCTCCTGGGAAACTCCACTCGTCACTTCTGGGGCTACTTCCTGCTCCCCATCACAACCTCTGAATTGCATGTATCCATTTCTGACCTGTAAATTCCTGCCACTTGTAGTACCTCGAAGCTACTCCCCTGCAAACATGCTCATTAGCCCACAGAGGGAGTCCCCAATGCCCCTTCCTCCACAGAGCTCAGCTGCTGCCAGTGCTCCTAAAGAGTATTATCTAACTGGCAACAGGAGTAATCAATTAGTAAATTAGTAATAAATTAGCGAATCCTTCTTACTGCATAGTGCTTGCCCCTTCTCATAGCACAGATGGAAAAAGCCAAAATCTTGAAAAAACAGCGTAAGTAGTCTTAAAAATGTGAAAAATAAAGCTGAAAAACAGATCTTCATAAAAATCTTAATCAAAATAAGAGATAACGTTGACAAAAGGATTAGACATGAGCACCTTCACTTCATAATTACCCTAGAAAGAATAAGCATTTCCAGATAAAGATGGAAATCTCTGTGCTCTTGAGCATATGTACGTACATACACATACGGATATATGCAGGTATATATGGACTTATATATACTCCCATGCCTTAAGCAGTTCACTAACAAAAGGTACACCACTCTTACTTATTTTTAAAGGATCAAGCACACATCTGGAATTCTTCATGTAAAACATGTTCCTGCTCAAGAAATTAAAAAAAATATTCACAGTATTTTGCAAGCAAATTGTTCTTGGCTTGGTCACAAAACAGACAACTGGCACAACGAATCTCTGCTTTTACACCTGGGATGAATTGGGGTCAGCCAGTGTCTTAGAAAAATCAAAATGCAGCTCACTAATAACAAGAAAATGCTCAGCTGCCTCTCCACTGAGCAAATCAGCCACCAAAGTATTTATTAAATCCACATCAATCATTTGGCATAATAGAAATAAAGGCTGTGCAGTATAATGTTGTCAGCGAATCAACATCTCCTGCTTAGAAAATAAATGTCTTGACTCCCTCTCAACATTTGTTTTCCATAAAAGCTGAGGTTTGCATCAGCATTTGTACAGCAACGGGAAACAATCCGTCATCGCAACATGCCAATCCCACTAGCATTATTTCTAAAATAAACAGAAAAGCTAAATAAAATTATATGGGAAGGTGTTTCCGAAATCCTCCTGAAATTGAATTACCATTTCTGATCTGGTGCCAGCCTTCCTCTTTCTAAGAAACAATATTTAGCAGCAGCAACCATAAATATTGAAGAAAATCCAATTTAGAGCAAATCAGGCACAATTTCAAGTAGGTCACACCTTTTGCACTCCCTCACTGGTACAGTCAGATACACACAGAAGATTAATAGAAAAAGTCCTATAAAAACCCGTTTTCTGGTGAAAAAAAAAAAAAAAAAAAAAGAAAGAGCTTTCCTTTCGAATACCTAATTTATTTTTTTTTAAATAGCAGTACTTTTTAAAGCAAACCCAGGAGCTAGAAATATCCAGAAGGAGACGGCAAAAGAAAAGGAGTCCTTTTGTAATAATCCCCTTACAACTCTTTAAAAAAAAGTTTGTTGACTTTAATTCTGCTTACTTGTATTAATTTTGTTTTAATCTTGTGCTTACAATTCTCTTTGTTTCCAAGTCAATGTATTTTATTCTAAATTCTTTCCAGAAATGTTGGAGTTAATATGTAACCAATACACAAAAGAGAAATTTTTAATTTACATATTATTTAGGGATATTAAAACTGAATGTACTTATTTTAACAAAAAAAGGTAATTATTTAAATCGGTGATATCCTTTTGCAATGTATGAGCTATGAATTATGTTTGAAAATGTACAATGTAATCAGAATGAGCAACTCTGAGTTCTTGTTTTATTTTCTGATATACATATGTTAAGTTTAATAAACGTATTGCTCAGCCAACATAAGAATTATTTTATGTTTCTTAGCAAATATGTACTTCTATATTTACAAAGACACTTAGAAGGTCACTGATTCTACCTTGAAAGTACAAGAATCTCATAATAAAATACAACTTAAAACTTCCTTTACTTCCAAATAGAATGAAGCTCTTGGAAGGAAGAGACGGAGCCTGAAGAAGTGACTGCTGGCAGCTATCTTACAGCACTGGTTCTGGCCCTTCTTGGAACCAAAAAACCCACCCAAAAGCCCCTGAGATGAATCTCAGCAAGTTGGCCAGTAATCGAACATGTAAGCCTATTCAGTATGCATAAAGCAGGAGAAAAAAAGAAAGATGATGGTATTAATTCTGCACCACGGGATGACTGCCAATGCCAAGGCTCCTCACCACGTTCCTCAGTTGCAATAATTGGCTTCGTGCCTCTGACGCAAGGACCTGGGGTGAGGCTGCCTTCTGAAATGGAGTGATTTGGAGAAAGCAAACATCTCCAGATGAACAACCACGGCACGCCAAACCTGAAACCCACCCAGCCCAGCATCTCGCTCTGGCGGCAGCAGGGGAAGCCCAGGGAACAGGGCAAGAGCAGGGCAAGCCTATGGAGAAAGTCTCCCTGAATACCTCATCAACTTTTTTTCATGATTTGCAGCTCAAGTCTGTGTGTTTGGTAGGCAAGCAGGCGAGACACATTTTCTTCCCCAAATTTTACCAGGGAGACTCTTCATATCTCAAAGTCTCAAATAGTTCTCCAGCTGAACCGTGCAATGTGTGAAGAAGTATCACCTTCAGGGTTGGTTTTTTTTTTTTTTTTTTTGATTTGTCACTCACTAATTTAATTTGAAGTCCTGTCCTCTAGTTATAGTATTAGAAAGGACAGGAATAATCACTCCTGTCCACCCTCCCCGTACTAAACCTGACTGCACAGACTGCTCCAGTATTCCCCATCAAAGGTCTTCCTGCCAGATGGAGGAGTCTTGTGCTCCGTGATTCCTCAGGTGGAAAGCAGCCATGAATGTGTTCATCTCAGTATTTCCTGGTTTGTTCTCTACCCTTTTCTTAATATTTACTAACATTGCCATTTGGAGACATTTTTTGACTGAGAGACCTTTTTTTAGAAATGTTCACTTGACCCTCAAATCTCATTTTGAATAAATGAGGCTAATTCAGAGCCCACATTTAGAAATAAAGCAGGGACCTGAAATGATGTCCAAGATGATTCTTCCATTAAATATTTTAGTCTCTAATGTTGGCTTCATACCAATGCAGTTAACAAATAAGGATTCTGCTAACAGTTCATTACCATGAAACTCATTCTTGCTGAACAAAAGGAAGTAATAACAAAATGCATCTTCTTTATTCCCTTTCTAAATTTATTTTATCAAAGAAAGCAAGCATCAATATACCAAACTACACAGAAAGAATTATGGGATACTTCCTTTCTTGTACTCTAACATGTTTCAATTAAAATATGCAAATATTAGCATGATTTTCTGGGACTTCTTAAATAGAAAAGTTAGAAAATGTGGATATGGATGCTATGAACCGATTTTACATTTCCTAGCTTCTTCTTCTAAGGGTTTTTACTTTATTTGTGATTTTGTTCTGCCCAAGCATTAGCAAAGATGGAGATCAGGTTATACATTTACAGAAATATCACAAAGCTGTAATTAAAATCTCTGCTTTTTGACATCAGCAGCAAGCTGCTGATATGGATAATAAATGTCTACTTGACATTTCTTGTAATTGTGCAAGGGATGACAACAATAACTGCAAATGTAAGATCTCTCCCGCAGAAGAGAAGAAAGGGAAAAGCAGAATGCCAGGTGATGAAGCAGCAAAACATTTATAGATCATAATAAAGCCACCTAGTCTTTGTTCGTGACTTATTATGTTTAGAACACAAGGCACAGCTTCTCCTTTCAGGAAAGAAATTGGATTAAGAACACGCCAGGCTTCCTAGGCATCCATAGCACACACTTCAGTTTGCCACCCAAGGGATGATGCCTGCAAAGGATCAGAAGGGTCACCTGAAGCAAGGCATCCATAGCACACACTTCAGTTTGCCACACAAGGGATGATGCCTGTAAAGGATCAGAAGGGTCACCTGAAGCAACAGCACTCCTTCAAGAAGAAAATGTTCCCAAGCCACTCACGGCCACCCAGGGAGGCAGCAGCACAAGGCACTGCTCTGCCCAGCTCCTCCGCCGCCGGTGCGTTACAGGACCCCTGGGAGACGCTCGCATAGCTGTTCACCTCTCAAATCCCATTTGTGGGGACCCATTTCAAAGGGCAGAGTGGAGCGATGGGCAAATGAAGACTGACACCCTGGCTGCTGTTGGGCTAAGGACGTACAGCAGAGGACAAGCTTTCTGACACCATTTTGCTGTTGAACCAGTGGCCTGAAGTGCAAGCAACCCCTCTCCAGTATAGAAAAGAGCCACTTCCAAACCACTGATCACCGTCAAACGTGGACAGTCAGCTGGGATGGGGACATCTGGGACTTGCTATCTACCCACAGGAGCCATGAATCCTCCTGTGGTTGCTCAGTGCTCCACCACCAGTACCACCAGTACACCATGGCTGGACAGGCTCTGGTACCTGATGGCTCACGTGGTGTCAGACAGGCAGGCAGAGGGGTAAAGCCCCGTGTCGGAACAGCAGAACCATTAAAACATTTATTCTTTGGGATGACAGCCTGAACTTTGAATTTCTTTGCTTATGCTGGTTACTCGCCTTAATGTTTTTGAACTGTACTCCTCCATTCCCTGAGAGAAAATGCATATTTAGACTCATTTAAATGCATTAAGTAGCATACTTATTTTCATGCCCTGCCCTTAAGATGCTGAATGTCACACACAACTTCTGATAACGTCAATTAGAATTTAATATCCATGGAGTTGCACCTTGAGAAGATACCCTGGAGTATTTATCACCAAAGCATGATTGTCACCTGATTCAGTACATATTTTGGCACACAGAATGCTCCGTGTCCCCCTTTCACCTTGGGGATGTAAATAAATATTTTTGTTAACATGCACTATTTAACCTATATAGCACAGCAGATCCTGCAAATCCATATTTTGCTTCTTGCAGAAAAATAAATAGGAGATTTATCCAAATGATGCAACAAAAGAGAGAAAGCAACTCCTGCCTAGAACCAATTTCCAAATGTCTTGGTTACACCGAATCCTAACCACTTTCTCAAAATAGCTTTAACGATCTTATTTAATCACAGCCTTTCACATACCAAATGAGGCAGCACACGATACACTGTGCAAGAATAACCGGAGGAGCTGCAAAATACTGACCAGCTTTCTTGATAGCAGAAGACACAGACTGCTATCATCCTTAGCTGATCACATAATTTCTGCCTTCCCCCTTTCCTTCCCATCTTTCTGGGTGGTATGCTGCCAAGTGTTACAGAATCACATGCTGGGGCTGAACGAAACTGATTTCAGGAGCACGTGGGATGATGGACACCCCTTAGCTATTTGCTAGCCCAGGCAGCTTTGATGGCTACCGCTGAAGAGGGTCTGGATAGTGAATCCATCAATTTTCCAGGTTGTTAAAACTTGCTAAAAAAAGTGAAGGCTTCCCACTATGTCAAATTCTCCTGATCAGACTTTTACAATCAAGCCAAGAACTTTGCTCCTTCCCCAAACCACAGGAAGAGAGATACGCCTTGATTCAGCAATGTACCCCAGCACATGCCTCAAAATACTCTAGAGTGGTCTCCACTGTCCCCGAGTCCCTCACCTCAGTCTAGATAATACATAAAATGTAACTCAGTCTGATCTAAGTAAGTCAAAGGAAAGTGTGACCTGCCTTTTAGCCCACAGGGTTAAACAGGAAAGATTTTAGCATCATTCATCAGGTTGGTTGTTGTATCTGGAATAAGTTGGTGCTCGTATATCTAGGTCACAGCCAGTAGCATTTCTTCATATGAACCATCACTGGCTCAACACTTTCAGCAAAAAAAAAAAAAAAAAAATGCATTGAGTGATTAAGTAAATACTCAGAGTTATTTTCTTTAAAAATTCATGAGGAAGCTGTAGACAGCTGGTGCATATACTCCTGCTGTCTTCCGTAGATTTCAATTTCCAAGAGTGTCAACTCTGGCAGATCCCTTCATCCCTCAAAGTTTTAGCTTTCCAGGATTTTCAGAGCTCATCAAGGGTTTAGCTCATCAAGCTCCGTTAACCATAGCATGGTTCATGTTTTTAAAATGTGTCTTTGACAAAATCTGTTAAAGAAACAACCTTATCCTATTACTCCAAAACACAAAACAGGGCCAATAACGGTGGGTTTTTGTGACATCTTCTGGTTCAAGAAGCATATCATGCACATGGCTGAAGTTCCTTGGGCCACAAACAGTGTTAAAGAAACAACCTTATCCTATTACTCCAAAACACAAAACAGGGCCAATAACGGTGGGTTTTTGTCTGTGACATCTTCTGGTTCAAGAAGTATTTCATGCACATGGCTGAAGTTCCTTGGGTCACAAACAGGTTGGATGTGAGGGTGAATGAGGAAACAAAGCATTATGGTTTAGCTTGAACACTTCAAAAGAATACATAACTGACAATGAATTATCAAGGGGATTGTGCCTCATGATACAAATGTGAAGCCTCTTTGGCCTCTGTAGGGTAAAGCAATCAGACTGAACTTCCTATAAATACGATGTCCTTGTTAGACCAACATTCACAAATCTACTTTGCTACCTTGCAGTAACAGAAGGAAACTTAGCAAGAGAAAAAGGGAGACTCAATATTGGTTCAGACTGTCTCTCCAAATGAAGCCCTTTCAGTGCAGGTTGAAGATGACATAGCAGCTGCACAGCATGTTGAATTGATTTTGCCAGGTATGTGCGTGCATGGGGCTGTTTTTAGTTTAGTAACTGGAGGGTTAACTAGTTCTGGGGGGTGTAAACAGGCTGGTTAAGCAGGAGTCCAGACAAGCTGCCATGTTCCAGTTGGCCAAGACCTAGGAGTAGACGAAACATAGGTGGTGTTGGGTTGACAGTTGGCCTTGATGATCCTTGAGGTCTTTTTCCAACCTTAATGATTCTATTCTATGATTTTATAATCTGCTTCCCTGAACGCCTCTTTGCTAAAATAACATGAAGCCAGAGCTCTGCAGAAGTTGGAGACCTGCCAGCAATAAGCTGGTTAGGCTGTTCCACAGATCTGTGTGTTTCTGGAGTAGTTTTCTCTAAGAAAATTCAAGCTGCACCTTTGGCAAGAGAAAACTCAGATAATTAGAGCCTGTCAATTTATGTCATAACTTTAAACATTTTATCTAAGAAGAAAAGAAGGTCTTTCTCCACACACTTCAGGGAAGTTATTTCTCTGTATGGCAGTCTGCAGAATGGACATTTCATGGCTTTTCAGTACCTGAAGAAATTCAGATGGGTGAGAAAAAAATGACAAGCTAGAGATGGTTCAAATGGGCTTTCATTCTTTCAAAAAACTTCAAAATGGCTAAAGAATCTCAGTGACAACTTTATTCTTCTCCTAATGTCTGTATTTTGCCAAAATCGATGAAAACCAAAAGATTTTGACTTGATAACTAACTGGAGCTTCACAGGGGAGCACAGATCGAGTGCTCCATGGCGACGTTTCCAGGTCACACTACTTTTTTCCATTATAAGTCATAGTCACTAGTGTCCATTCTGGAAAGTCCTTGGACAGTCCAAATGGGAAACAAAGAAGATCTTTTCTGGGTACTATGGCTGGAGTCTCACTGGAAGAGTCAGACTGGAAGTATTTTACATTTTGTAGCAAAGTTCAAGGCTCTCAGCTGCTTGAGTGTTTAGGAAGAAACTAAAATGCAGATAGAAAGCAGGAACACTGAAAAAATGCTATTGAATGATTTTTATTTGAAAGCCAGAAATTTTTGGTCACTGTATACAAAAGCCTTCCTCCTCTTTGGATTAAGAGTTAAGATTCTCATGGAGGGCCCATCTCAAATGGATGATGCCAAAGACCACCATTCCCTGCAACTTTTGGGCTTTAAAACCTACCCTACTCTCAGAAACACAATTGAAAATGATCTAGTAATGATAAAAGTCACAGATACATTAGACTGTATAAGATACTGGTTTTCTTCAGTAATACACTCAGGAAATATTGTCGCTCTTAATTTTTAGTCTATTTAGTTCTAGGTGAGCACATACATACACTACAATGAAATACCTCATTTGTATACATCAAGCTATCCACTTTTTACCATATGGAGGTATCACATTATTAATAGCTGTTTTCCTTAAATAGACTACAGTTTGCTTTAATCTTTCTTTCTGTGCATGATCTTGCAAGACTAAAAAGGCTTTCATACAAAAACTGTTTTTATACGCAAATCTATCATTTGATTACATACTTTTTTGGTCCCTACATTATAATGAATATTTCTGATGAATGTTTTATGGGCTAGGTTTAGGATTTGCGAGCTATTTCAAATTTTATCTGTTTGCTGTACATCTGCAAGTACCGCATCTTTGTTGATGTTGATTGGTCTCATTTACATACTTATCACACTTTTATTCTCAAGGATGTTTTGCTACAAACTGTCTATCCCCATTTCTTCTCTGTGTACTACTAGTATATAAATATATTTTCAAACTGAGTTCATTTCCATATATAATTTTTTTAGTTAACAATAAATCATGACTTAGAGACATCCTATTCGATGCAATCGCTACCTTTATACGTATCTGACATATGATTTCTGAGTAATTAAAGATAACGGGAGCAGTTTACAATGCACTTTGCAGCCCACTTCATAGTCCAGAGAGCTCAATGATTTTCCCTCAGGTCCAGGCTAAAAGGAACCCTGCAGGACTCAGCAGAAACAAGTGCCAGCAAAACTGGTGATGCAGAGCTGATCTCATTCCTAACTGGTAACTCCTGGCCACAAAAAAACCCCCCACAAAAAACCCCAAACAAACAAACAAACCCAAAAACCCCCAACTTTCTTTTTGTTTTCTCAATAAAAATGGCTGCTGACAGTGGTGATTGATGGGGTGATGAGGGTCCAAATCCACAAGTGGGATGTAGAAAGTGGAGGCTTTGTAACCATAGAATCATTATAGAATCATTAAGGTTGGAAAAGACCTCAAGGATCACCAAGTCCAACTGTCAACCCAACACCACCCAACCCACTAAACCTTTCCCTGAAGCACCACATCTCCACGCTTCTTGAACCCCTCCAGGGATGGTGACTCCACCACTTCCCTGGGCAGCCTGTTTACCATGTGCCAATAGAAGACTCTTGAACCTGTGGTGATGCTCTGAAATGGATCTCATGCTCCAGAAAAAGCCAGGTGCCATGTGAGCTTTACTACTTGCTGCTGACCAGCAGCTCTTCAATCCTTGTTGCACATTCACTGGTTGTTCTTCATCCACCCACACTTCTCCAGGCTCAAAATCCTTCTCCTTTCCTCACCACACCTTCTGGTGGGTTCACCTTCTTGCTAAATCCCTTACTTGAGCAAGAATATGAGGGAAAAGGGTAGAAATGATGCAAAGAAATGTTGGTAATTGATTCCTTTTCAGTTTTGCTGTTCCACTCACAGCACTGAAAAAGGCACTGATGTTAAAGTGCATTTCCCCCCTCCCACTCAGAGTCCCCTTGGGTGAACAGCCTGTTTGTGACCCTCTCCCGTCAGAGTGCAAGCGCTGGGTGTGCTTCTAAATACAACGTTGTGATTTGCTCGTATATCAAATAATTCAGAAAAATCACACCTATCCCTGAATAGTTCAGGTTGGACAGTGACAGCTATAATTTCTGGTGCTAGCACCAGTTACCCCATAGATTTTCCCCAAGAATAGCAGGAAACTCTTTATTAAGGATTTTTCCTCCTAGTGGTGGAGGGCTGCAATACATCCACAATAGTATAATAACAAATGTATGATACATCTGCTCATCAAAGGTGCTGATAATTATCTCTCCATGCTTATCACTAAAATCCACAGATATTAGATGCTTACACCCTTTATGTGCTAAGATTTTCAGACCTATCACCGGTAAGAAACTTCTCTCGTGCATCCTGCTAGCTGACTCTGAACATGCACAAAACAACCCTGTTTATTCATTAGTGAAAAAAGAATTGGCTGCCTTGTTATCAACAGGAGGACCTTCCTCCCTAATCTTCCCCTAGTTTATGACAAAGTTCTCAGGATGATCCATTTCCTACGATCTTCTGCTACGGCACTTTATTTATTAATTGCAATGACACTCCATGCTGACCCAACCCTTTGACTGAGGACTGCCTGCTCACTGATATAAAAGTGTATTTGTGACAATGCATTTTGTAACATGGTCTTAAAAAAAGAGTTCCTAATTTTTTTAAACAGAAAGATTAGACTAGATGAAGCTCAGAGATTGGGGCTTGCTCACACGCAGTATAAGGAGCTGCAAACAGAAGCTGCTGTTTCGTGTGAAATAGTTGTTTTGTAGCAAATATGGATGCAATACATACATTTTCTCTAGGTCACCAAGTCCTGCAAAAGCTCCTTTTGGAATGACTCTCATCTTGGTGAGGACAAATCTCCTGAAAAGAGAGAAAAGGGGGTGATTATTCCCTACTCACAACACGCAGCTGCGTGGCAGCCTCTCAGCGCAGGAGACGCCTTTATCACTGCTGCAAGGACTCTCCAGCCCCAAGGCTTCAGTGTCTCAACACAACTGTAACGTTCAAAGCCTTCGTGGGACTCTGACTGCCTGCCCAGACCAAAATTACAGCACAGCGCCAGGCTGCTCAGCATCCGGAGCTGCTCAGGGGAAACAGCATCCATCCCTCAGTAGCTGCAATTTCCCCGTTTGCTTCAGTAAGAAGCCCAGAGCCGCTCGGCGCAGCGCTGCTGGGCGCTGGGAGGAGAAAGCGTCCTTCTCATCTTGACCTCTCTTTTGCGAGATGCTCAAGCACAGGATGAAGCAGCCCTGTGGAGCCAGGCCGGGGTGAGCTGCTTACACAGGGTTGTGAGGTGGTACACGCGTGCTCACACGAGATAAGACTTAACCTGCTGCACGGATAATTTGAGGAGTCAGCTCCTATCTCCCATCAGTGCAGCTTTAATACCCTTTATTGCTTCTCAGTCTCTCTTCAAATGAGTTCATAACGGGGCACAAAATGAGGACTTTGGAATACACAATTTGATCACACATTTAGAACTTCCAAGTGAGCTAGAACCCGATCTAGAACCCACTCTAGAACCACAAAGTGAACTAGAATACTATTTTGAACCATAAAGTGATCTAAAAATATCACTTGGGCTAGGACCTGTCCTGGAACCAAGAAGCAGTCCTGAACACTTTTGAGCTACTCTCTGGAACCAGTCAGTAAGTGACCTGAATCAGAACTGACAAAGCTGTGACAGGAAGTGACCTAGAACCAACAAGCAAGCTAGAGCATAGTCTAGAACCACAAAGTGATATAGAGCCATAAAGTGATCTAGAACCTGCTCTAGAACTTTCAAGTGACCTAGAACCTGATCTAGAAAATTTCAAACTAGCTATAACCTGATCTAGAACGTGATCTCGGTCCACAAAGTGGATTTAATTGTAATCATTTTTTAAAGGTCACAGAGTGTGCTTTATAAAAAAAGCAGCATTTAAAATATCGTACTAACCTTTTGGTTAACCTGGACTCCTCTCCTTTTATCACAAGAAACAGAGGACGACAGAAATGCTGATGGCGCTCAGCAAATAAAAGGTAGAGTATCTACTACTCCTTGGAGAAATAAGGTGTTATCAGGGTAATGGTTTTCTTTCACACATTTAATCACTCATAGGTAGTGAGCACAAACAGTTGCATATATTGACACAACCTGCTCATCAAGATACATGCTTCATGTGATAGGCTTGCGACTAGATGCCAGGTCAAGAAAGACGAGGTCAGACATGAGAAAACCCACTGGGATTTGTAGGGAGAACGATTATATTTTTGTATTTGCTGCTGAGAATAAAAGTCATATTCAAACTCCCAGGTATTAAACATGAAGCAGGTAAAATAAGCAAGACATCAGATAATACCAGTTGTATTGAATGATAGCTGTTAAAAAAAAAAGGTATTTTCTATATTTTTTTCTTTTTTTAAACTACATACATGAACATCACCCTGTGATTCAGTTTCTTAGTCTGTTTTCCTATGGAAATTAATTGTTTTCTGAATTACTATGGAAGTTTTGTTTGGTGAGCATGCCTGCTAGAGCATCCCTCATTTTTATCATCTCAGAACTGGTGTCGCATGGCTGCTGAGGATTGCCTTTCAGCCCATGTCTGTTATTATTTTAAGGTCTGCAGCAGGACACAAATGAGAAGCCAGCCTGCTACTACCTGCTGTGCAGTCGTGCAAATTTTAGCACAATACCTCAAAACCTTAGACTTTCTTACTGTTCACATAAAGTATTCATACAATCCTCATCTATTCTTTATTACAGCTGATTAGTTTAGAATTTTCATGGGAGATTATCATGTTTTAATGAAAGTCATATGGAAAAAGTATTATTCTGATAGAATACCACTGTGAAAGGTTCCTATTTTTTAATTGTAGGTCTTTAGCAGAATCTGCCCACCTCATCTAGATTCCCAAATATGAGTTAATATTTACTTACGTAGGACAAAGTCAGTGCACGCCTCACTTAGCTCTAGAGATTATATGATTACAGAGGTGTAGAGGTGATTACACCAGGAGTGAATCTGGCCCCACACTTTTTTAAACATTGAAATTCATGGTGTTCTCAGTCCTGAAAGACGATGAAGTCAATTTGGTATCATTAAGGTAAGTCAGAAAGAACTTCACCACACTGTCACACAAGAATTACAGTATGGAGATCATTATGCAAATGTCAGAAGGATTAAAGAGCTTCCAGAAAAGCCCTAACCTGGATTAGCCCATTTGTAAAGCCCCACTGAAAACCCAGCCAGCGTAACGCATGCAAAACTCCGGCGGTGCTTTCAGACTGCAGCCAGGTACAACGGATCCTCGCGGAACACCCAGCAGGCTT